>NW_015175010.1:45646-54679 GCF_001447785.1 Gekko japonicus | reverse complement strand
TGGAAGATACTGTTTCCAGGGTCAAATCTGTGTTTCAAAAATACAAGAGAAATGGAAATGGTGGGGGTGGCCATTAAGGAGGGCTGGCCCGTGACCAACCTGCAGAGGCTTCACGGCCCACTTTTGATTCCCAAACCAGAGGTTTGTTTTATTTATCTTTATTTATTTCATTTGATTTATATCCCGCCCTCTCCACAAGTGGGCTCAGGGCGGGTCACAACATTTCATTCAGCATTTCATTAGGAAAACATAATCGCATTAAAACGTGAAATATACATAGGAGTGCCAGACCCCCAGGCTGGATGGAGGTTTACCTGCTATTTCAGGCTTCAACCTACTGCCGGGCAGCTGGTTGGAGGGGGAAGCCCCACCCCCAAGCCCCGTCCCCAAGCCTGAAAACCCACAGCCACCCATCTCCCTTCTTTCTTGAGAGATTTAAAGGCCCCTCCAGCTGACAGCTGAAGGGCTCTTTAAATATTGCAGAGGTGTTGTGTCCGCTTACCGCCACCAGAGGTCAGCGAATACCCCAGAGCTTGACTCTGGAGGAGCAATGGGACAAGGCTCCTGATCTCTCCACCGAGGGACCAATGGGATGTTGGCGGGAGATTCAAACCCACCAACGGGACCTAGGGGGTGTCCCCATATGTGTATATAGTTGGCCCGTGGGCCGTTTTCCCTTTGTCTTTGTTGTGTAGC
Source organism: Gekko japonicus (assembly GCF_001447785.1). Lineage (NCBI taxonomy): Eukaryota > Metazoa > Chordata > Lepidosauria > Squamata > Gekkonidae > Gekko > Gekko japonicus. Next base: position 53,983 of record NW_015175010.1, on the reverse strand, counting down.
AGTAAGCGTGCAGGATGATACGCGAACCGCAGCGGCCTTGCCATGCGGTTAACCCACTACACTATAAGAGGGGAGGGAGAGGGAAGGCTGCAGGCCATGTGCTTGAATTCCAAGCAGCATTGCCACTTGCAGATCAGGTGCGCAGTCCCCGCCAGCTAGGAACACTTAAAGGGTATCTTTAAGTGCTTCTGGCTGGCAGGGATTGGCCCTGCATGCCAAAAACTCCAAGTGGCATTGCTTGGAGATTGGGTGCACAGCTGGCAGCTGCCCCTCTCCCTCCCTCTCTTGCAAGATTTAAAGGGCCCTCCACCTGATTGGCGGGCCCTTTAAATCTTGCAGGAGGTTAGGGAGAGGGGTGGTCATGGGCATTCTTGGAGGTGGGGCTTGGAGTGGGGATGCCCTGCCCCTCCAGTTACGACCCCACCCCCAAAGTCCCCCACCGGGGACAAAGATGGGCCTGGCAATCGTAGATATATAACATTAAAAATACCAAATTTAAATCCAATCAGAGGGATGGCAACTATTCAAGGCAGTTCATAGTGCCTCCTGCATGATGCTAGGTGGTAGTTAATAGCAAGCAGTTTTCTGATTATGTTCTGTTGGCCTTTATAGAATTCACTGCCACAGGAGGTGGTGGTGGCTACAAGCATGGACAGCTTCAAGAGGGAATTGGATACACATATGGAACAGTTGTCCATCAGTGGCTATTAGCCACAAGGTATAGATAGGAACTCTCAGGCTGAGGCAAGTGATGCTCTGTATTCTTGGTGCTTGGGGGGGGGCGCAACAGTGGGAGGGCTTCTAGTCTCTTGGCCCCCCTGCTGGACCTCCTGATGGCACCTGGTATTTTTGGCCACTGTGTGACAGAGTGTTGGACTGGATGGGCCATTGGCTTGATCCAACATTGGCTTCTCTTATGTTCTTATGAGCAGGGCAAATTGTAGTGGGCACTGTAAGCACTACGGGCAGTGTGAGCAGGGGAGGCCAAGATGGTCAGAGATCCGCTGCCTCAACCAAAGGTCTGTGTGGTAAGAATTTTCAGAAATATAGAATTCACAGACATGTGCAGACACACACACACCTCCAAAATCTCACAACAGTCTGACAGAACAGCTCCATTTTACAACCCCTGTGGAACTGTAATGTTCCGCAGGGCCCTGAGAGCATGTTCCACCAGGCCGGGGCCAAGGCAAAGGGTCCTGGCCCTGGTTGTGGCTAAGCAAATGCCTTTCGGGCTGGAGACTGCCAGGAGATGTTGCTCTGCAGAGCGGAAGGCTCTCTGGGGCACATATGGGGAAAGATGGCCCCAAAGGTATGTTGGTCCCTGGCTGCATAGGGCTTTAAAAGTTAATACCATAACCTTGAACCGGATCTGGTTCTCAATTGGCAGACAGTTCAATTAGTGCAACTGGCTGAATACGTGCCTGCACATACGTTGCCGTCAATAGGCATGCCACCACATTTTGCACTAGCTGCAGTTTCTGGATCAGGTTCAAGGGCAGCCCTGCATAGAGTGAGTTACAGTAATCCAGCCTGGAAGTGACCATTGCATGGATCACTGTAGCTAAGTCCTGGGAGGTGAGGTAGGGAACCAGTGGCCTGACCAGCCAAAGGTGGCAAAAGGCTGACCTGGCAACAGTGGTGTGACCTGGGCCTCCATGGAAAGTGAGGCATCCAGGATTACCCCAGGCTCCTCACCGTCAATGTTGGTGTGAACAGCACTGGGAAACAGCGCCATAGAATTTTGGGCTAGATCTACCTTTGTCGCTTCAAGACAGCTCGAGGAATCACCATGAACTCTGTGGTAAGAGCATAGCTGAGGTCTTATTTTTCTTCTTTAATTTTTCTCCTGGGATGCTGTCCCTCCGTAACACTCCAACCAGTTGTCAAGCACTGCCTGACAACCCAGCTGGCATTCTTTATCATCTCACTGGTTCAGTCATCTCCAATTGTGCTCATAGACACCAGGGTGCCTGTCAAGGGCCTTCCTGGTGTCCATTTGCTTCTTCTCTAAAGCTTCTCTCCCCCAAAGTAAAGAACCAGCCCTGCCCTTCTTCTACCCCATTGGATCTGGAGAATTCAGAAAAAAACTGACTTCACAGTAGGAGGATGCAATTTCTCAACATTTGGTGATTGGTTCCAGTACCGCATGGCAGCCATTTTCGGATTAACCCCCTACCCTCCTTGACAGTCATTTCCCGGTGATGCACATTCACTCTTCAGAAAATTCTTTAAAAACTGCAGGTAGAGGATCACATTCTGACTGCAGGTGGGGGATAGGGTTGCCAAGTGCCATCTTCACCCCCAGCGGGATACTTTGGGGGGCGTTCCAGGATGGGGTGGGGCATCCCCAATGTGATGATGTCATGTTGGGGATGTCCCCCTGCCCACCCATTCTTCCAGTGCTCCGGCTCCCTGCAGTTAAAGGGGCCCCTATAACTGCAGGGAACTGGTGTTTCCCTGTGCACCCAACCTCTGCGGAGATCGTGCACGTATACTTTTGAAAATTTTGTATTAGACATAAGACAGAGGTCACTTAGACTATTAAAGTCTTAATTTTAATATTCTGCTTCACTCAGGTGCATGGCCCACAGCCACCCCTCTCCCTCCTCTCTCTCAAGAGAGACGGGAGAGGGGTGGCAGTGGATTTTGGGGCTTGGGGGCGGGGCTTCCCCCGGTGGCCAGCTTGCCGGTGGCGGGAAGAAGCCCCCCAAAAGCAGGGGACCCCTGCCAAACCAAGGGGGTTGGCAACCATAGCGGGGGAACTCGTTTTGAAATAGCCCCTTTTGTCAAACTCCATGCCAATAGGAAACCAGCAACACTGTGAGCAAAGATAGGATATATGGCCTTTTCCCCTGAGCTGCTGGTCTTTCAGCATACATGGAGGTGTTTCTTAAAATGCAAAGGAACATTCAAAGTTGCAGTCTGTAGTGGTCAGCCTATTTGAACATCTCTGGGCTCATTACCACTTCATTCTCCAGCAGGTGTGAACCAGGCTTCAGATGGGCAAAACGAGTGAGCCGGGCAAAAGAGGCCTCGAGAGCCAAATTATGCAGGTTGCATAACTGGAACAAACCAAGCAACCACTGCAAAAAGGTCAAAGCACTCTTTTGTTAGTCTTTTTCCTTCCAAGGCTGTCCTGGGTGGGTTGTGTAGGAAAAAGGAATAGGGTTGCCAGCAGGGCCGGCTCACTCACTAGGCGAACTAGGCGCTCGCCTAGAGCGGGATGGCCCTTAGGGGCACCAAACTGAACCCGGCCTGGTACTCCGGGAGCTTCTTGATTATTTGTGTTTTTTATTCTTCCTAAAATGCATTTATTTTTTAAAAATCCGGGAGAGGGCGGGGGTTGGGGAGGGGAGGGGCCTCAGCATGGTAGAATGCCATGGAGCCCACCCTTCAAAGCAGCCATTTTCTCCAGGGGAGCTGATCTCTATCAACTGGGGATCAGTTGTAACAGCGGGAGATCTCCAGGCCACACCTGGAGGCTGGCAACCCTAAAAAGGAAAGGGGTAGCAAGTGATTCAGTTTCCATGTAACTGAAGTTCCTGGTTGTCCAGACACAAGGAAACAGTCTGCCCCCACTGCACAAGCTCTGTGCATGTTATTACAGCTGGCTGCACGGTGATTAAATTGTCATTACATCCTTCTGCCGGGCAATTCAGTTTTGAACATGGGGTGAGGTGAGTAATTGACTTCCCCGCTCACCTAATTGCCACAAGATCGCCAGAAGATTCAAGGCTGCTTGCGCAAAGCTGGAGGGCATGAGAAGAGAGACCAGATTGATGGTTCCACATTCCTGGAAGTGACAGGCAGCAGAGACTTATTTCATACGTGAGCTTTAAATACAAAAAAGGGAACCAAGAGTTAGGACAAAGTTGTGTTTGCAAAACTTTATGTCTCCATAATTATATGCAGAACAGCGCCAGTGGCCACCTATCTCACCAGGACCAATGCTTTGCCCCTGCCTTAAAATTTTATTTTTGAAAAGTTGGCCTTTTGAAGGTGTGACAAAATAGCTTCTATTGAAGCTTTTAAAACGACAACAACAGGAATATTAAAATAGCAGCAGTTCTGATTCATGTTACCTAGGATGGCAACTCTCCAAACTTGTCTACCTGATCAGCCAGTTCTGCCCACTCTAGATCTGCAAGCGTGGCACAACCAGGTTGCTTTTGGGGATACCCACACTTTACATTGCGCACACTGGGAATCATTAAGCCAATAGCTGACCATCCTTTGTAAGGACTGTCTCTGCAGCTTCTGTTTGGGCTCCTCCGGGGGGGATCAGATCCTGCAAGACAAAAACAAACGAACACCCAGATTCATGGCTATTTGACCAACAGTGGTGGTGGAAAATGCCGTGAAATTGTAGGCAACTTATGGTGACCCTGTAGGGTTTCCAAGGCAAGAGACCAAGAGAGGTTGTTTGCCATAGCCTGCCTCTGCATAGCTACCCTGGACTTCCTTGCTAGTCTCCTATCCAAGAACTAACAATCGCTGGCCCTGCTTAACTTTTGAGATCTGATGAGATCAGGCTAGTCTGGGCCATCCAGGTTGGGGCAGGCCCTGCTTAGGGGAGCTGTGATTGGCTGCAGACTGAAGCTGCACTTGTGTGTCATGGCAGGAGACAAGCAGTAGGTCTTTGTCACTCAGTGGAGTTCAATGGTGGCAATTATATTTTTGCTCACATCTTCACCAGGGTAATGTTGTGCTCATGCTGGGAACAAGAAGGGAGGTTTCAAAACACAGGCTCCCTCTGTCCACATACTGATCTTCCTGATCAGGCTGATAACCCTTGATAAGTAGGCCGGGCACTGCTGAATCTGGGATGCCTCTTTTGATCAAGGCCCATCACGAATTGCGTGTGCAACACATCGTTATTTTTAATCATTGCTTTCCCTCCATCCCTCCCCCCCCTCACTTCACGATTGGTATCCATTGCTCCTTTCGAATATGCCTATAATGATTTATTCATGATTTATTTTAATTTCTCGGCAGAGCCCTGGATATTGATTGCTCACCATGGAGATGAGGGGGAGGAATCCATATTCATTCTACAGGGAGAAGTATTTAAAGAATCGACTGTGGGTTCCCCCCCCACACCAGGAAATGCTTACAGCTTCTTCGAGCTTCACTCCTGAAGAAAAATTGTGGACAGTGCTTGAAATGAACAACAGCATTTTAATCCAAATTTGAGATGTCTCCTGTGTCTTAATATTCCTATGCTTTCTATAATGGTATACTATGTATACAGTAAAAAATGATTCTGATTTACCATGTGAATAAATATCATGATTGAACTGGGACGAGGTGCATGTTGCAAATGTATCCACCTTATGGACTGGGGTTTGGACTGGGTGACATGGGGAGTGTAAGGGGCATCCTTCAACCAAATGTCCAGGTTAGGCAGTGGTTTGGAGCACATCCATGGAGTAAACCAGAAGGGATTGCATTTAGACCTCCAAATGCAATGACCAATGATAATAATTCAGGTTCGAATGAGCCTGGGCTACGCTGGCCATTCAGGCCAGTAGTGTGATGAGTACATTTATTTGTTTGTATATATTTTACTCCACTTTCCTTCCTCTCTGGGCCCTTAAAGTGGCTTAAAAAATATAGTACACAAATACTATTTGAATAATGATGTACAACCCAACATGTGAGCAGCAGCACAAGGTTTTTCTCTTCTTGGCTTGTGGGATATTAGAAGATCTCTGAGAGAAGGGTGGATTCCCACCATGGATTCCTAATGTGGTGCCCACCAGCACCTTTCCTGGTGCCTGCCAAGTGTTGATAGAAGATGGGTGAGCCCTGCAGGGCTTCTGATTGGCTGTGCATATTTTTTTTTTAAAAAATGCTTCAATATAGGGTTGCCATTACCCCAGTCAGGGCAGGGGATCTGTTAAATAGTGGGTCCCATGGATGAACAGACTCCCAGTCTAGTGATCAGCTCTACTTTATTCAGTGATTTCAGCAAGAACAAGACTGTAGACCAGAGCCTCAGCTTGGTTATATTGCCTGCAATGGCCACACCCCAACACACCCCATTCCCAACAATAGTCTATTTACAAAACTTTACATCTTAATTGGTTATTGCCAGAATCCTGTTGGTCTATTGTTATTCAGCTCCAAGCTCACCCTGTCTCTGGCAGCACAGTCCTGCAATGTTTCAGTCCCAATACATAACAGGATCCCCTGATTTTGGGGGCCCCAATCCACCACTGGCCAGCTGGCCAGTGGGAGAAGCCCCACCCCCGAACAGCAGCATCCCGCGAGGGTGCCACCAATGCAAAGACATCATCAGTAGTGACATCATCACACTGGGGCCATTACAACACAACGCTCTAGCAATCGGGGGGAATCAAAGACATCCCAACGAGGAGCCAGGAGCCCCCTTCCATGGGAAAAGTAAGACCTGGCAACCCTACTTCAGTGATTTATTCATTCATTTTTTTTATTTTTTTTTGGATTTATATCCCACCCTCCCCAGAGGCTCAGGGCGGCTTACAAAGAGTATCGCAAGATAATACAATAAAACAATACAAAACTATTAGCCACAAGGTATAGATAGGGACTCTGGGGCAAGTGATGCTCTGTCATCTTGGTGCTTGGGGGAGGGGGGTCAACAGTGGGATGGCTTCTAATGTCCTGGCCCCACTGGTGGACCTCCTGATGGCACTGGTATTTCTGGCCACTGTGTGACACAGAGTGTTGGACTGGATGGGCCTTTGGCCTGATCCAACATTGGCGTCTCTTATGTTCTTATGTTAGTCTGCTTGATTATAAATAGCATAAAACAATAAAAGCTGACTTCTGTCTAGCACATTGATACCTGACATTGGATGGCAGAGTCACAGGATTTCAGAATCCAAAGGAACAGAGGGTCAAGTGTTCTTCTATGATTCAGCATAGTCCTCACCTCTGTCCAAGTCAGCCATCCCTTTCCTTTATCTCCATTATACTCTTTGACCCTCTGGTGTCAGGTGATACCCCAAATCCAAGCAGGGCCCATCTTCACAGGAATTCTCTAGAAGGTTGCATCATCACTCCTGCTCCCCCTCCCACCTAACAAACTAATTGCCACATTCTTGACTTCAGCCTTCACAGAGATAAGATCCTGTGGACAAGATGAATAAATTACAGACACCTGCAAAGCTGGAGCATGCCCACCAATAACCTTGGGAGGAAATGGTGCTTTGCCTCACATATGCCTCTTTTAAAAATGTTTCCTTCCTCTGTCAGAGAGTTTGTGCTTTCTTAACCATAGGCGAGGCAAGGACCAAGAAGCAAGTTCATTCTGAAGTTAGTAGTCAAGATGATATCCCAGGACTTTTATATCCAGAACAAAAATATTTCTGGACTCACTAATTCCTAAAAAACTTTGCAAGCAAGCTTTCTGGCTACATACTCTTTAGGACTTTCCTGCCTAACCGGATTACAGGGGCTCCTTACTCCTGCACGTGTGCTGGTGTCATTCCCTGGTAGTTCTAAAGGCCTATGGGCTGGCTAATAGCAGAGCTGTCTCAAGGTCAAGGCAAGTGAGGCCCTTGCCTCAGGTGCACAAAGCTGAGGGGCGCAGAAAAAGTATATCATGACTAAAATAAATGTGTTGTTATTACTCTTGTGTTTATTTACCTTTTACTGAAATAACTATGTTGAAAGTATAGGGGTCACCATTTTATATTGTTGCTTCTGGCAAAAATTAGCTAATTATGGCTCTGGCTAATGGGGCCTGGTTTGATTAGGATCCATTCCAGCTCCAGCCAGGTAAGTAAAATTCTTCAGCCAAAGTGACCTGGCCACACCACCAATTTTGCTAGACTCCAAGTTCTTTAAGACTTACACGAACCTGTCTTATACTGAATCAGACCGTTGGTCCATCAAGTTCAGTATTGTATACTCAGACTGGCAGTAGTTCTCCAGGGCCTCTGCAGAGGTCTTTCCCATCACCTACTCCCTGGTCCTTTTAACTGGAGATGCCAGGGATTGAAAATAGGTCTTCTGTATGCATAGCAAAGACTTTACCACTGAACCATAGTCCCTCTCATACTTTCTCCCCTATGGGGACCCAAAGTGGCTTACACCATTATCCTCACTGAGAGGTAGGTTAGGCTGAGAGTGTGACTGGCCCAAGGTGGGGAATTGGACATGGGTTTACCCAGATCCTAGTCTAACACTTTAACCACCATGCCACATTGGCTCTCTATAGTACCTTTCAGAGTACTACCTTGTTGTGTCTTAAGTAAATAAAGCAGTGATTAGCTTAAACACAGTTCCATTAAACATAGATTTGCATGGATTGACAAATAGGCCAATCAGAGAAGCCTTTGACTTCGG
>NW_015175010.1:42386-45168 GCF_001447785.1 Gekko japonicus | reverse complement strand
GGTTGGGCGCACAGATACAAGCAATCTGTCAACTTCCTCCAGGCTGAGTAGGCTAAAACTCACTAAACCCAGCACCAAAGACATGCAAGGGTCCTCAAGTTCCCTCACTGTATCAATTTTGGTGGGTAGGTCACGGCAGAGCACCAAGACTTTCTCTACAAAATAGCTCGCAAAAGCCTCACAGCCGATGTCCAATTCCCTAACATTTTGCCAGCCCTGTGGCAGAGCTGTCAAAGACCGAATCGTACTAAATAAGTGGGCCGGGCGTGAGCTTGCAGATGCAATCATAGTTGCATAGAAATCTCTCTTTGCATCTGCCATCTCATAGGATCTCATAAGTGTCCTATAGGATGTTCTTGATGCCTCGTCACGAGCACGACGCCACTGTCTCTCTAGCCGTCTCAGTTCTCGCTTCAGCTGACGCAACTCCTGTGTATACCAGGGCGCCCACCTAGAACGAGTGCGGAGAGGACACCTGGGAGCGATCTCATCGATGGTTGAGGAGAGCCGGTCATGCCAGTCCTCCACCAGCTCATCCAACGAACTGCCAGGGGGCCTCGGATCCCACAAAGCCATCTGGAGCCGCATAGGGTCCATTTGGCAGCGTGGGCGAGCAAAAATCCGCTCGCCGCCTAAACAGGGTCGGGGTGGAACATTCAGTCGGGCCTTCAGGGCCTGGTGGTCCGACCATGGCACTGCCTCCACAGTGATCCAGTCCACCATCACCCCAGCTGTGAAGATCAAATCGAGCATGTGACCGGCCCGGTGCGTGGGGGCCGTAACGAGTTGAGAGAGTCCCAGTGCTGCCATGGATGACACTAGGTCCATAGCCCAGCTGGAGGCCACGTCCTCGGCATGGATGTTGAAATCACCCAGCTCCAACACCCAGCCTGATACGGCCTCCAGCAGGGACGGCAGGCTGTTGGCCGGTGCGTTAGGTGGTCGGTACACCAACCAAATCACCAAACTCTCCTCAGCCTCCAGCATCACGCTGACACACTCTGCGCCCACGATCTCCACAGCTGGGAGCGCCCTGAAGGAGTAAGCCTCCTGAATGAAAATAGCCACTCCCCCCCGCCCCCTAGTCTGTGATTGGTGAAGGACCGAGAAACCAGGTGGGGCAAGCTGGGTGAGAGCTACCATCTCCCCCTTCCCTCACCCAGGTCTCGGTCACGCACGCCAGGTCAGCCCATTGTTCCATTCTGAAGTCCCAGAGGATTGTGGCTTTGTTGTTAATAGACCTGGTGTTGCACAACACCAATGTGGTAGCAGTGATAGCTGCTACCACAGGAAAAGGGTTTTCACCTGTGACTGAAGGTAAGCTGTTGGTATGTAGGAAAATATTTTTAAGCAATATGTCTATTTCGAAAGGCATACTGGAGAGTTACTATTAGAGTTATACAGGATCTCCCTGCCTGACATTTTGTGGTTGGCTCCACCTCCTGTGGCAGCCATTTTGTGGTTGCACCCACCAACCTGGGTCAGAAATCCAAAGTCACCCACAGGCTCAGAAAGGTTGAGGATCCCTGGCTAGGCACATCCAGCATTTAAGAGACTTGTGAGAAACCTGCCTATCACTGATCTGCTGCAAAGAGACGTAGGGTAACAAGGAAGCCGTAGGGTAACAAGAAAGGCATGGTTGAAGGAGGAGTAAAGCACCTCCCTCCCTTCTGCATCACCCCTGAAAATAGTCCTCTCCACTGGTTTGCAGCAGAGAAGCAGTATTGATCTACCCCAAGGGCCACAAAGGCCATCCACATGGTCTCTTTTATTAACAAGCCATTACATATTTTTCTCCACATCTTAATGCTAGCATCCTCTGAGATGCCTTCCTACATAGTCTCCGTCTCCTACAGTTTTGCCAGAACAGGCTGGTATTTGTCTCGGTTAATTTTTAAAGAGCTGGTTTCAGAATACTGCAGGCAGAGGATGGTTGGAGTCAGGGATGGCTCACTCTTGATTCCCCCTCCCCCTTGATAATGGTACAACCAGGGGTCATTTGGGGGGGACGCGGGGGGACGCCATCCCCTCGGGTGAGGTGCGGGAGGGTGGGGCCTGGAGCTCCCTGCTGGTGCCCGCTGGAGGTCGCCGCCGGCTGTGGGGAGGACACACTTCCGGTGATGTCAGGGTGTGTGGCATATGCTAATGAGTTATGCTAATGAGTCCCCCTAGCTCTTTTTCTACGAAATGACCCCTGGGTACAACACATTGTTTGGTGCCCAGTTTTTCTATCATTTGATTTGCTCTGTAGTCACCAGATAGCCCCTGTTCAACTGGGGGCTGCTGTGCAATTTCAGACTCAGTGCTGGCTGACAGTAAAGACAAAGGTAAATGTCAACTTCCTCTTGTCACAATGGCTTGACGCCTGCCTTTGTCTCAGCAAGAAAAGTGCCAATCACTTGCCCCTACCTGCTGGCTTCCTTGGAAGGCACAATCCTGGCCAACCTTTTGACTGTACATACAACCCGATTCCATGCTACTCAGCTATAGTGTATTTTTAATGGGAATGCCATTATGTTGTAACAAGTAAGGAGGTGACCTCTTCTCCAAGAAAATGGTTTTGACTAAAAGCGAGAGATGTTTCTTGAATAGGTACTGAGGGCTAGAAGATATTTGCTTCATGGGTTTCGAGAACTGGTGGCTGCCAGGGACCACCCAGGATGGTATCTGGAAAAGATTTTGCGATTACAATGTAACAAAGAGACAGAGAACTGAAGTTTTGAGAGCTGGCAGGGGTTTGCTGTTTGCCTAAGGGAAATGATGTCGCTTTAAAGAATATTAC
>NW_015175010.1:40942-42326 GCF_001447785.1 Gekko japonicus | reverse complement strand
AGTTAGTTAGTTTTATTACTCTAATATTGTCTATAAACTGATAATTGAGTACACAAACACATAACACAAGGGGAGGGCAGAAATCATGCTCCATGGGTGGAAATCCTTGTGTCCATGGAAACATGAGCCTGGATCCAGCCCTTGATCTCTGTAGAAATGAGATGCCTTCTAAATTTCTCTCTATAATTATAGGCTGTGTCTTCTCTATTTTTTTAAAAGATACGTTAATAAGTTATATTTTAGAATATACACATTTAATGATGTAAACTTTGTTATTGCAAGTTTGATGTTTGAAAATTTTCCACAAACTCTCCATCAAGGAGTCATTTTGGTGGGTTTCCAGATCCTGTGGAGTAGCCAAAGTATTCTGTTGCAGCAAAAAAAATCAGTACTTTATTGTGGTACATGAAAGGCTAGCACAGAGGATGAGCAGGAGAGTTGGATTTATACCTTGCCCTTCACTCGGAGTCTCAGAGCAGCTTATCATCTCCTTCCCTTCCCCTCCCTACAACAGACACCCTGTGAGGTAGGTGGGGCTGAGAGAGCTCTTCTGAGGACTGCTCATGAGAGAACAGCTGTGAGAGAACTGTGACTGACCCAAGGTCACCCAGCTGGCTGCATGTAAATCAAACCCGGTTCTCCAGATCTGAGTCCACCACTCTCAACCACAACCCCAAATTGTCATGAGATTGTCCCCTTGGTCAGATGCAGTCAGATCCATCCAATGAGATGATAGTTTCAGAAGGCAGCTGTGTTCGTCTGCAGTAGAATAGCTAAATCTGAGTCCGGGAGCACCTTATAGACCAATAAGATCTGACAAAGGGAGCTTTGACTCTCAAAAGCTCATACCCCAAAAATCTTGTTGGGCTCTGAGGTTCTGCTGGACTCCTATTTAGGTATCCTATTAGATGCTTGCTATAATTAATGTGTTATTATTTAAGGGGTTACAGAACACTTGGGGGGCTTTCTGTTGATTTGCAATCCAAGTCCTGTAATACCGGGAACTGAGTTTCATGCTTCAGAACCTAACTTTTGCTACCATAAGCAGTTGAAGCATCATCATTTCGCATCACCTGGGACTCAACGAAGGGTTCCAGAAGATAACATAATCACCATGTATCCAGTCTTAGAATTTAGTACCATGCAATCTATCTTGTTCTTAGACCCAACTTACTAAATATTATTCCACTCAAGCAAAGTTACATTTTGGTTCATTTGGGAAGGGCAATTCCTTCTCCTGCTAAAGACCCTGACCTTGTGCCCCACACAATCTTTGTGGGTCTACTGACTGCCCCCCAAGAGTTGCATTTCTGGAAGCGGAGGGGGCTTCTGTGTGCTCATGGACCTTAGGACCCAACATCAGGCCCGTAGTCAGGATTTTTTA
>NW_015175010.1:18614-40930 GCF_001447785.1 Gekko japonicus | reverse complement strand
TTCTGGGGGGGCTGCTGATGCTGGGGGGGGGGGGCTTAATTTAAAACAAAAATGTAAACCCTGGGTGAGTCTTCTCCCTGCTTGCTAGAAGGAAGAAAACTTGAGGGCTGGCAACCGTGGCTGCCCCTTCTCTTCCCCCCAGCAGCCAGCTGAGCAGAGAGGGGGTTTAAAATTTAAACCCCCTCTCTGGTGTTGCACCACAGCTCCTCCATTGCCAGCCACAGAGTCTTCTCCCTGCTACCAAACAGGGAGAAGACTCCTCCAGCAAGGGAGGAGGGAAATCTTGTGAGGCTGTCCCTTTAAGGGAGGGGGCTGAGCCTCCAATAGCCCCACCATTGCTACAGGCCAGCCCAACATTGTGTTTACTTTCCTGTGTATATTTATCTCTGACTGATCACAAGATGAGACAAAGATAACTGGTCTACCGGAGTCTTTGAAAAAAAACAATTTCAGCTGTGCACAGCTCCAATTTGAATAAGGGCCACACCTGGAGGGACTAGTTTACCAGTTGAGAGACTGGACTCTGGTACTTCTCATTCTTTTGTCCATCTTTTGTCTTTAAAGGTTTAATATTAGCACAGGAGGACCAGTTAGAGAGGCAGCGAGTGGATGGAAGGGTTAACTTAAACCTCTTCTCCCTTCCCAGTGTGACCCTGAGGCGAATTAGAGTCCCATACAACTAAAATTGCTTGTTAACAATTGCTGGAGGAGTCAGTTTTGGATTTCCCTGTTTGGATGCTTAATTCCAAGTAAAAAAAGCCTAGGAGTGGGCTATTCTTAAAAAAAAAATGCCCATGTGTTTTTGTGAAAGATGTCGAGTTAAAACAAATCAATATCACTCAGCAGACACATGTTCACAGGGTAGCTATTTTCCTTAACAGTTGTGTGTGTGACTTGTCTTTAAATGTTATGACAGATTTTAAGAACATGCTTTTGGGTTGGTGAAATAGAAAAGGCATTCTTACGTAACACTCTTTTCTAATTATTTGCTTTCTCAGGCAGTGGCTTTGCCAAGCAGTGCTTCATACTTGGAGGAATCTTGTCTGACCTCTAGTGGCATTTTCAAGGAAGCAACTGAATAATAGCCATTGCATGTAATTGGGTAGATCCAATCGTCTCCCTTGCTCTGGAAAGTATAAAATGCAGACATAGCAACATTATAAACAACGGTGTCTCTGGACACCAATCTGACCCTAATTCCATATCTTATCAAGCTATGACCTATAAACGTAATAGGTTCAGCAAGCCCCCCCAACTTGGAATCCATTTAGAAAGAGGGTGGGGGAGAATGAGGGGTCTGATCCTCTGGGCCAGAATACCAAACGTCCTGGAGTAATGTGATTTTTAAAAAAACCAGGTCACCCTATGTGAAACAAAAATTAAAGCCATATAGACAGTGGCCTCTGCATTAGAGATCTTGCCAGTTTGGGTACACCTACAGGTAGATCAAGAGTTGGGGCCTATAAAGAATGTTGGCTCTTGAGAAGATGTGAAGCATCATGGTAGACAATGGATCCAATACATTTTGAGGCCTGTTTTGTTTTTAATGCTGCCTGGTATGAGTGTGCTTCCTTTCCTACTCAACGTCCATCAAAGGCATTGTCCAAACCAGTTCAGACACAGTCTTGCTCAGGGCTTATTTATACATTACAATGAACATAAGCCATGTCACGGCTCCCCTGATGTGACCTACAACTGCACATGCATAGGGAAACTCATCTGTATAAAGTGTTCCACTGCTTGGTGTAGCTTTTAACACTGTGTGGGGGAAGAGGGGATTCAGGGTTCCCTTCTGTGCTCTTTTTGCAAGTGGAAACAACCACAGAGGGGTTCTGTTTGCCCTTTCCTCAGGCTCCACAGAGCTCTCAAAGCTGCTTGTGGCCTCAAGACCAGTTCCTCTGCGGCCATTTCCACTTGCAAAAACAGCACGGAAGGAAACCATGAAGCCCCCTCATCTCCCTAGCAGCACTCAAAACTGCACTGAGCAGTGGAACATTTTGTAAAAGTGAGTCCTACTATGCACTTGTACTTGTGAGTCTCATGTCAGTTGCAATGCACAGAGAAGCTCTAAGGTCCTGAATCCATTCTGGCCATATCAACCCATTGTAGACTGTCTTAGTCTATGTTGGTATGAGCAGCACCGAGGAAATGTTCCCCATTTTGTTTCATTATTATTCTGTGAGTTGGCTCTGCCCCATGTCAGATAAACTGGTAGAATTCCTGAAATTAACTTTAGAATTGGTATATGCAGCATTCCCTGTGGTTTTCATTTTACATCTCCTGATAACATTCCTGGCTGCAGCTCCTTGCTGAACATTCATTCAGAGGTGCAGCATAACCAGGGCTACTTTTGGGGAGGAACGCACAGGAATGGAGTTCCGGCTGGCTCCCGAGTTGGCCACGCCCAGCAGGAACTCATTAGCATAATAGGCCTCACCCAACAGCAGAAACTCATTAGGATTGGCTACATTAGGGGTGTGTGGCCTAACATGCAAAGGAGTTCCTGCTACAAAAAAAGGCCCTGGGTTTTGACAACAAACAAGGTAAACAGAATAACAAGCAAAAGGTGGGTGTGGCTGGATAACCACACTTCTGGTAACATGTGGGTGTGGCCTAATGTGCAAAGGAGCTGTGCTGTCAGGGGTGTGGCCCAATATGCCAATGAGCTCCTGCTGTTTGGTGTGGCCTATTATGCTAATGAGTTCCTGCTGGGCTTTTTCTACAAAAAGAGCCCTGAGCATAACAGTTCTCACAAGCTCTCTTCCTGCACACATGGGAGAGAGAGAACAATTCAGCCATCCTGGATCCCCATCCAGCCAGGCTCCCTCTCCTTCTCCGCTTCTCCTAGCAGCACTGAAACTAATAAAGAGCTAAATAGTCATCGGCTGCGATCCAGAGCTATTTGTTCCAGAGAGGTGCGACCAGACATGCCACCCTAATCCTGCATCACCCCACGGTTGACCATTTAGACTGCTGCTGTGCAGTCACCACAGAGAGGGTGGGCAGACAGCTTCTTTTAACAAATACTTTAATGTGCACATGTGCATAACTGCTTATCTGCTAGGAGCAGATATGAAGTTATGTGCACATTGCTAACTGCAAAAAAATGGTAGCTGGGGTCTGGAGGCCTCAGACTTTATCAAGCAGCTTGAGTGCACAAGGGAGAGATCAGACACCCGGAAATCCCTGGTGAGACATGTTCAATCATAAACACTGGACTTTATCTGGTGTTGGAAAAGTCAGGGGTGGGGATGGGAGGGGGGGACGACTGAGGGATGGGACACAGATGCTGCCATCTGATCATGCACTTCAAATCCAGTAGGGAGCTGCCACATTGGAGCAACTTGCTCATCTGATCGCAGCCATGGAAACACATGCATACCTATTTACACAGTAGATGTGAGCAAGAACAAATGAAAAGTGATATGACCACAGTCTTCTGACCTTGTTTCTGCTTATCCCTAAGAGGTTAAGGTTAGGCTTATCACTAAGAGGTTAAGGTTAGGCTAAGTTCCTTCTCTTGGAGTTGCACAAGCATTCAGAAATGGTTCATACCTCTATTTCATGCCACTGAAAAAAGGATCTGAAGTTTGAGAAAGCTCCCTGTTTTAAAGGCAGTTGGCTAAGAAAAGACAAAGAAGGAGTACCCCTGTCATTTGCACCCCTGTCATTTACCTAATGAGAAATCTCATATTTTTCCTGTTCTCTTGAGAAACTGACACTTGACCATTTTCAAGCCTCTGTCATTGGAACTGTGATTTCCACTTATTCTCTTTGGAGGACATGGGAAAGCATATGTTAGCTTGCTAGCAGCAGCTGAGTATCATCTGGGCTGACTTTTCTTTCTTCTCTTGCCTGCAGGTACTTAAACCTGGGCATGGCCAGAAGTAGGAGTCCTGGGGTACCAGCAGAAGGGCAAGAGTCAAAGTGATCTTGGGCTCACAGCCTGGGGTTTATAGTAGTCTGCCCAGTGATTGGGGACTCACTCAGGATCTGTTCAGATTATTTGTTTGCTTTATTTCAATTACATTGTTTAAATGGGTTGCTCTGGAAATTTCTGTAAGCAGCTTTGAGATCCTTGATCGGATCCAAAGGGAACCAGAAAATGTTCAGAGAGAATCACCATCTTCTGTGTAGGTAAAGAGAAACTCAAGCTGTAGACACGAGGGCAGGAATAGGATACTGTTGGAAGTTCCAGATGCAATGTCCTCTGTCTCAGACCTCCAGACTGAGTGGCAAGAGAGACTAGATAGCTAGATAGGCACACTGACCTTTCTTCCTGTATCTACTCTTCTGCCAGTGCCCTCTTTGAAATGCAGATTGTATTCTGAGGGCCGGGGATCAATTTCCCTTTCCTCTTTCTCTCTGGATGAAGATGTGCTCTCTACCTGCACACACCAAGAGCATGCGGTCCTCTCTTGGCACCATGAGGCAGATGGGCCTCTCATCATCTGTCTCCATCCTTTAGCTAGTCATCAGCCTCTGCTCTTTCCTATCCAAAGGTGTACTTCTCAAATAAAGAGAGAAGTATTTCTCTTCTAAAGTTGCAATGTGGCTCTGTGTGGCTTTGTAAGCTGAGTAACCTGGTAAAGTGACGCTCCTGCATTTGTAGCTTTATTTAAGCACTCTGCTAACTAATGGTGACTGGACTAACCATACCAGTTAACCTCAATGGATACAATACTGACCAGGCAACAGCAAAAGATAAGATTCCTGATACTTCAGCTTAGCTTGGCTGATCCAAAGGTTTTTCACTGCTTGTAAAGATCCCTAATGTTAGGAATCTTTGTTCCCTGATGAGCCAGAAGAAGGCTCTGAATTCTGCAGTTCACCTGGCTAAATTCCAGTCTCCTACCACGTTAATTAGATTAAGAACACCCAGTGCAATTCATGGCAGAGTGGGACTGAGAGTTCAGATCTCCCAAGTCACAGTATGATACTCTAATCAGTGCATCACACTGGTTTAAACAATGTTTTATTTTATAATTTTGACTAAAGTAAAATGTGAAAAGAATTTGGGGTTTCCTCCTCAGAGAAACACAACAAAATTTTTGAAGGGGCAACATTAATTTTGATTAGTCCAGGCAGAATTTCTTAGGAGGGGTTCCCTCAGTCCATCCTTAAGTTACCACCAGAAGGTACTACGTTCAAATTTGAAATGATTTTGGAGGTCCCACTTCATGTAAGATTCTGAGGAATTTCAAGGGAAGCCAAGACCTTCAGTGGGATGGGTGAAGAGGTTTGAGAGGAAAATGAGACTTCTTAAACATTTGACATAACTCTAATTTTCACTTCTGTTTTTTGCCAGCTAAATGGCCTTAAACTAAGCATGTCACACCCATACTGCCAGAATTAAGATGCCAAAATTAAGAGCCTTAGAGAAAACCAAATATGTTTTTCAGCCTTGCCAACAGAAATAAGTATTGAGCTACATTCTCTTCCTCATTAAAATCCACTAAGTGCTGGGTAAAGAACAAAAATGTGCCCTATTGCTGGATGGATCAGGGGATATCTTTTCAAATGACCAACTTACTCTCAGAAAAGCTGTGCCACAGGCCCTTAAATGAGGATTGCTATTATTATCTCCTTCTCAGTTTCCCAGGTAACTCTTCATATTGGGCTAATAAGTAGCCAAAATTTTGAACTATGAAGGAGTGAAAATCAGACCACACTTAGTTTTTTCCATGGGCTTTTGCTCATATTTGATGAGCTTCCATAATTTGGATTCCAGTTTGTTAGAAAACTAAAAGTTCTAGCTATTTGACCCAATATTACATATTATATAATCCATATTATGATGAGGAACTGTTTTCTGATCGTTAGTGTAGGCTTAACATTTTGTTTCACAGTTGGACATGCTTAAAACCTGCCAGCTTTTCAAACTGCTTCAAGACCCACGATCCCCAACTGTGCTGAACCTGTGAACATTTTTGGAATGTGGAAAAGGGGAGAGTGGAGCTGGACACCATCAAATAAGCCATCAAGGGTGCCGGAGCCAATCACTGAATGCCTGCTCCAGGGAACTGGGGCCAAGTGCTGTGAAGCTGCCAGCCCAGACATCCTCCTACAACAGAGGCAGCAGTTTCTGAATGGGTGGCCCCTGAAGACACAAAGGTGATTCCTCCGAGGTTCTTCTGAAGCTCCTTTCTGCTCCAAAGTGGTGGAAAAAACCCAGAGGCAGTGTTCTGTCTGGCGCTAAGTCAACAGCGCGCCTTCTGGATGTGATTCAAACGCACGGCCAGAGTCAAGTAGAATTAAATCATTTTTATTAAGCTCGACATGCATTCAGAAGAGTTCTTACTCACAATCAAAGCTGAATACTGGTGAAATTTACATATTTTGTAATCTAATTCAGTTCACTGGCTCATGGTGAAAAGGATTGCACGTTCCCACCTCCTTGCTGTTTAAAGAGAACAAAGGCCACGGGAAGAGAGGAAGAGAGCTGTAAAACTCGAATCCTCGCACGTCTGTGTGCCGGATGCTGTGGGATGTCTAACTAAAGACTTCAGTTCCCAGGGAGCACTGCTCTTAAAGATATATGGCAGTTCTACTTAACTACAGTTTAAAATGCTGGCTGGGGCAGCACAGGCAGCTTTGGGGAAGAGATCTTTTTGGGGAAAAGCAAAGGGGTGCCAGGAAACCCATCAACCAGTACTATGGCACCCATGGGAACTACACTGGAGGTCATTGCCCTCAATTATATTTAGGGAAACAGGTATGGCATAATTTTGAGAAAAGCGATATGGGGTTTTCAATTCTTTCTCATGAAGAGTAGGACGTTAAAAGACAATTCTTCAGTAATCTGCCTGGTTCCATGAGAAAAAAGATGCAGGAAGATGCAAATGTATAAACATACAGACCCAGTTTACAGTCAGATAAAATGACAAACTGAAATGTCTGTTATCATGGTTAGCATTTCTGTACTGCTAATCTGAAACAGATTACAAAAATGAATAGACATTTGTTTGCTTGTTTTGCCTCTTTAAACTTTTCTCCTCTACTAAAAGCATCCCTGGGAAGTTTATAAACAATAAAATTCAGGTTACAAAACTGATAAAACAACACCCTAAACTAGCTGGTCCAAGAAAATAAGAAACCAACATTTTAAAAAGTGAACACAAAGAACAATTTTAGCAGATAATGCAACAGCATAAAATGTATTAATACAGCAAGATGTACATGCACAAGGTCAGCAAGTAATTATCTTTAAATCAGTAGGCTGTAAAGTAAATGAATACAGGAATTACAACTAATCTCTAGACTACAAAGATCAGTTCCCCTTGAGAAAATGGCTGTTTTGGAGGGTGGACTCTGTGGTATTATACTCCACTTAGGTCCCTTTCCCCAAAACCCTGCTGGTGGGAGAAAAAAAATGGCCTCTCTAGGACTTGCAGAAAACTCCATGGTTTTACCATAGCATTTCCAGTGATTCCTAGAGAGTTGTGACATCACTGCCAATTTTTCCCCAGAAGTGGTCATGCCACCTTTAACCCTTCTCCAGTTTCCCATGGGTTGCAAGGCTGGGCAAGAAACTAGGAAAACCCTAGTCCACCCCCAAATCTCTTGGAATTTTCCAACTCAGAATTGACAAACCTAGGTCAGAGGTAGATCACCCTCTGCTTTTCTTTTGATGTTAGACAGCAAGCTAAGCATGGTGCATACCCACTCTCCCAAGACTCATGTTTGGGTGACATTTAGGGTTAGAAACAGAGGTCCTTTCTGCACTAGACCTTAAATCCTGGTTCAACCCTGTCCCCGAACTTACATTCTACACTACATGCGAGTTCATTCCTGTAATTATCTTAGGGTATTTTTACATTCTACACTACACTCGAGTTCACCCCTGTAATAATCTTGTGGTATTTTTTGTTTCCACATTACATTGAGGTCACCCCGGTTTCACCCCACACTTGTCCTGGGATAAACGGATGCTGTTATAACCAGGGATAAATGCAAGGTATTGTGTCCCGAGTTGAACTCTGATAAAACCAGGGATGAAATCCAAGTGCAGAAGGAACCCTCATCTGCCTCACATTCTGTTGCTTCCTGATGGGGTCTTGGCAGTACAGTTACCCGGTCCCCCCTGGATACCAGTGGGGGATGGGGGTTTAGTGTTGCCAGATCCAGGCTGGGAAACTCCTGGGGATTTGGGGAGGGAGCCTGAGGAGGACAGTTCCACAGAGTCCACCTTCCAAAGCATCCATTCATTTCAGGGAACTGATCTCTGGAGATGAGCTGCAATTCCAGGTGATCCCAAGGCCCCACCTGGAGGCTGGCATCCCTACAGAGATGTTTTCCTCTTCTTCGTGCAGACTTCCCCACCTGGAGGCTGGCATCCCTACAGAGAGGTCAGTTTCCCTGTTTTCTTCTTCTTCCTGCAGACTTACTTTTGAGTAGGATTGCATAAGATTGCATGGAAATGGGTTTATAAGTGAGGTTCAGTACAGCAAACAGTCCGTTTTGTGGCTACCAGCTTTTAAACAAACCATAACTGCTAAATCACAATAAAAAGTCCACTTCCTAGAAGTACACAAAGGTTCTCCCCCCCTTCCGAAGTTCCTTTTCTAAATGCAATATAATGTTACAGATACAGACTAACTTCCTTTGATCAATATTTATTAGCTTGTCACCTGCCTTGATATGAAAAATGCAACTGCTTTGGGAAATGGATTTGAAAGGTTATTTGCTTTCACAGGAGTTTCTGCAAGCTGTTTCTGTATATATTCCACTGAAATGTTATTTTGCACTTTCTTCCAGCAATGCTTCTAGAGGGGAGAGAAGAGAAATAGATACTAAATGGCAGAAAGGCGGAAAAAAAGACTTCTGAAACATTCATTCCACCTTCCCTCTCTCTCCATCGAAGTTTCAAAAGGGAACTATTGCACTCATGAATAAATAAAAATCAATGTACACCCCAAGACAGGATTAACTGGCCAGTTTTGCACTGGTATGGCAGCCTATATATAGGGTGCTATTTTATTGTTCAAAATGCCTCTTAAAAACAGTGTGCTGTACTGCAACATTAAGACATTGCAGTACAAGGTCTGCAGCCACTTTAAACTCTGCTTCAGAAGGGGCTTCTCTAAATGCTGCACTATTCTTTGGCTGCCTTTTTACCTCCCTTTCCCTTTCTCTTGTGTTAAACTACACTTGTAACTTTAGTGAACACTAAGGGGGTATCAAATGGGATGCAGAATTGCCACATAAGAACAGGAAAACAGCCTTCCTGGATCAGGCCAATGGTCCATCTAATTCAGCACCGTGTTTCCCACAGCAGCTGACCCAGAAGGTCCACAGAAAGGGCCCAGAGGCCAAAGCCTTCTCTGCTGACCCCCCCCCCCACAAAACTGTCATTGTGTGAAGTGCTGTCAAGTTGCAGCCAACTTATGGTGACCCTGTAGGGTTTTCAAGGCAAGAGATGTTCAGAGGTGGTTTGCCATTGCTTGCCTCTGCATAGCATCCATGGACTTCTTTGGTGGTTTTCCATCCAAATACCAACCAGAGCTGACTCTGCTTAGCTTCCAGGATCTGATGATATCAGGCTAACTTGGGGTATCCAGGCCAGGGCTTTAAAGGTACATTACCAATAAAAATGGTGATCTCATTCAGCCATCATGACTTATGCCCTTTGATAGACCTATACTCCATGCATTTTTCTAATCCCTAAAAGCCTTCTAAGCTAGTAGCCATTACAGCATCCCACAAGTTAGTATGGTGTTATATGGGGCTTGTTGCATGTGCCCGCCTCTTGGGCTCTTTACTGCCAGAGCTCCGCTCCTGTGTGCTCCTGCAGGAAATGACCCCTGGTCTTAATAAAGTTTCATAAAACTACCTTAGTTTCCTGGGGAGTTAGTAGTGTCTTCCTGTATGTAAATACTTCTCTTGTGGGATTATTACTTTGCCTTTTATTAATCTTCAGGAGTCTAAGACCATTTCTGTTTTGACACAAACCATGGGTCCCTTCTGAGTTGAACCCTCTGAACAACTGGGTAAGAAATATCCTCCTCTTTCTAGGAATGATAATCCTTTTCTGTTTGGCTAGACTGGCAGTTTCAACCTACTGTCCGGTCTCTTCTGTCAAACCTAAACCCCAGTTCTGGAGACTAGGAATAAATAGAATTCAGCTAGGGCTGACACTTAGACTTTAAGTTCTACTTTCTGAACTTTTCCTCAAATGTGTTGATACACAATAAGGGCAAGGAGTTGTGTCCCTTCACTTCCCAAGTGAACTTGTCTGTTTCCCACAGACTGACACACACACTCCTCCTGACTGGCAACTGCCAAGCCAAAGTCCAAACGATGACTGTCTCCCTCTGACAAGACTGACTAGATTTTTTAAAGCTCTCCTCAGCTATAGCTGAACAATCAGAGAGAAGGGGGTGCACACAGGCAGCAGCCTGTCAATCAAACTGCTTTACAGTGAGGCATTAACCCCTAATTTTATTTATTTATTTATTTAGACATTTTTTACCCCGCCCTCCCCGCACGCGGGCTCAGGGCGGCTTACAAGGGGCATAAGCCCAGCATAAATAATCTCCCAGCTCTCCGAATCTGATGCACTAAGCATCCTGCTTTTGGGTGTCGGTTTGTCACAGTGGGCTGCCCCAAATGAGAAACATTCTAAACCAATTGTAATTGGTTGTGCCAGGGGTATGCATCTGTTAGGTGCTTTTAAGACCCACTTTATACATGGAGACCCCGGTCACACGGGAGACTTTGGCCCAGGAGAGGGACGGATCGGGGGTGCAGCAAACGGGTGCGATCTCACCGCAACATCTGGGAAGCGGCGCGCACCCATCCCCGTTCCGTCCCTAAAACCTGAAAACCCGCTGCGAAAAAGAACCTCCTACAGAGGAGGACTTACCTGAAGCACTGCTGCAAGTGCGGCCATGGGTTCGCTGCCGCGCCCGTTGTCCGGATCAATCCAGGCTCCCCACCGAACTGCGCATGTGCACACATGCACAGTTCGGTTGCCGCGCTCGTTCTTTAGTGGCTTCCCCCTGGCATCTGATCTTGCCGGGGAGGAAGTGTGCGGTGGCTCAGGGGATCTATGTGATCCCGCCGCCATGTCTCTATTTTGGTGCGGCTTTAGAAAGCTGTACTTTGCCCGTCCTATCCCCCCCCCTCGTGTGGCAGGGGCCACAGTTAACTAAGCAGAGTTCCTGGAACTATTACCATTTCATATTGCTAGTGCGGATGTGGAATGCATACCATTCAGAGGAAACTGGCAAACCAGCCCAGGATCTTCTCTTAGTCTTGCTACTTTTTAATAGATAGGGGAGTTTGACGCCATCTAAAATCCAGGCCTCAACTACAGTCTGAAATGGTACAGTTCCACAAACTCTATAATCACAGGGCTTATTTGAAACTGAAGGTTGGTTCTTAGTATAGTTAATTTCAAGCATGTGGATGTTAGTGAGCAGTAGGGTTGTCGGGTCCTCCCTGGCGACTGGCAGGGGATGAAGGGATAGGGTTGCCAGATCCTGATGGGAAACTCCTGGAGATTTGGGGTGGAGCCTGGGGAGGACAGGGGCCTCAGTGGAGTACAGCGCCATGGAACCCACCCTTCAAAGCAGCCATTTACTCCAGGGGGACTGATCTCTATAGTCTGGTGATGAGCTGTAATTCCAGGGGATCCTCAGGTCCCACCAAGAGGCTGGTATCCCTAGAGAGCAGGGACCGTTGAGGGCTTCAGTTCTTGGGGGTCCATTACCTTTGGCTTAGAGTTCACTATGAACAAAGATCGTCAAAGTGAAGCAGAAAGGGAAATGAGCACACTAGGATGGAACATTTTCTGGTTGCAATGTGCAATCTACCATATTTCCTCCATTAACCAATTTAACACTTGAGTTTAGAGATGGGAAGAGGCAGACTTTTTGTCCTTGGGAAGCAAATTGGCTTTGAAAAATGAAGCCCAAGAAATTGCTTGAAGGGCAATATTTTCCCCACAGGCATGGAAAACAGTAAGCCAGCATAGCTTGTGCACTGTGTTTGTGTGACACAAGTAGCAATTGGGTGCCAGGGTGGGGAAATCGAGTTTGCTTAGATTTGAAACAATATTTGTTTATTCACTGGACAAGTTTAAAACTCCAGCGGCGCTGCAGAAGAACAAGGACTGGAGAGCTGTTGAACAGAGAGGACAGGAGGAGGCTGGCTTATCTAAAGCTGTGCATAAAATGTTATTTCAGGGCAGCTCTAGCAAGTTCCTATTATATTTTTTCCCTGTCAGCTAATCCTTGGAGATAGAATGATGAAGCTGCTGTAGTGAAGGGAGACATCTCCAATTAGAGGTGGAAACAAGAAAAGGCCAAAAGGGGAGGAAGGAAAACAGGAAGATTATTTTGGAAGTAAGGTACTGAGCTGTAGCTTATTATATAGACTGTCATTTTTATCTATCCTATTAATGCATTCCGTTGGGCATGGATCTGTCTGCCACAGTATCTCTTAGAGCTTTTTGCCAAAGTGCCCAGTGTTGTTTTTTTCCTTGCTAAAACCACACTGCCCCAGAGGCCCTTAGGAATTTGTTTTCCCTGGATGGTGCCATGCCCTCCAGTGTGGGGCTCAGTCGAACATTTGTGGAGGGGCTGGGGCTCAGGGGTGGAGCATCTGCTTCGCAAGCAGGAGGTTTATTTATTTATTTAATTCAGTTTATACTCTGCCCTCCCTGCCAGGGCAGGCTCAGGGTGGCTTACATAAAATTTCACATAAATACAATTAAAACTCATCATAAGCAACATAACGTAACATAAAATAACATAACATTCAATTAAAATACTCCTAAAACACTGGAATATGATCTAATAAAAGTGAGAGGTTCAATCTTTAGCCTCTCCAGATAAAAGAATAAGGTGGTAGGTGATGGGAAAGACCTCCAACATGAAACCTTGAGAGAGCAATTGACTAACCGAGGATACGGCAGCTTTGTGCGCTAAAAAAAAGAACATTTACTTTTTTGCTCAGAATGTCACGCTTTTATTTATTCTTTTAAATTGATTACTCACATTTATATCCTTCCCATTCTCCATAAGCCATCCACAGAAATATTCTATGGTGGCATACTATGTGCTAATTGACACTTGTTGGGATAGGCGAGCATGGTACCTCCTGCTTTACTTTGTCATCAGCATTCATCAATGGATGCTATTTTGAGAATCAGCCATGCCTGGGCATCATGTGTGTGTGTGTGTGTGTGTGAACAATCTATCAAGATGTTTTATGACCCAATCAATACTGTGGCCTGATCAAGTGGACACCATATCTTCCATGCTCTGCCATTGCAAATGTAGAAGATAAAGAAACTGGCCTGTCATTTCAATAGACAAAAAGAGCAGGGTTGCCAGGCTTGACTCGGTTTGGTTTGGAATCCAGTGGGAGACTGGCAGGGCAGGGGGATGGCTATCAGTGACAGCATGATGTCACTTCTGGGGGAAAACATGGAGGTGATGTCATGGTGCTCTAAGAATTGCTGGAAACTCTATGGTAAAACCACATAGTTTCCAGCAATTCCTAGAGAGGTATGACATCACTTTTTGGTTTTCCCTAGAAGTGATGTCATGCAGTTGACCCAACAGGCATTTTTTAAAATTTTCGGTGAGAAACATGAGGTGGGGTGGGGATCCCTCACGCCCACCAGGGGACTAGCAGCCCTAATAGGGAGTTTTTCTTTTTCCAGGGGAGATGAAATGTACAATTCTGATACTAACAATTTGTACTACACTGGCAAATCTTTGAGATAACAATTCCAAGTTAATTTGAAAATGCTTTTGCCTCTCTGTTCACATAACCTAGTGTATAAACCGTGATGTCTGGTGATTTCTGATGAAGGTGGATGAAATTATCAAGCATTTTTCAGGTTGGGGAAAGAGGCCAGTGGTCATCTTATTCTAACTACTTGTGACCATATATTTATACAACAGAATATAAAATGTGCACTGCAGAGAAAAACCCTCCACCCTTCACTCCAATGTTTCAATTACTGTCCATGGTCAGGAACCCTGCTGCATAATGGAGGAAAGGAAAGCTGAAAGAAGGGAGGGGGCTGGAGAGAGTGGCAATCAAGCTCCCAGCAGAGAGCACTCAAGCTCTTTCTTAGTCTAATGGTTGACTGTCCCATCCCCTGCTAGTAAGTCATAGAATCATAGAGTTGGAAGGGGCCATACAGATCATCTAGTCCAACCCCCTGCCTAATGCATGACCAGCCTAAAGCATCTCTGACAAATATTCATCCAGCCTCTTCTTGAAAGCTGCCAGCCATCACACACCATGTGTCAGGAAGACCTAGAGGCTCAAGAGGTCCTGTACAGACCTGTTTCATACAGGAGAACCCAGATACTGGGATGCAACTTGAAATGAATCTGCCTTGGAGAAGGAGGCAAACTTCCATAATTCATGCAAAAAATAAATTTAGTAGAGGTTGCCATGAATCTTTGTTCATAACATTTCTAAATTCAGGTACCCATAAGAACTGTGATGTATTCAATTTGTGATGTATGCCAGGAGAAAGGCAGTATATTAAAAAGAGAGAGAGCGTGAATGTTGCACTTGATGTGATATATGATGATGTTGAATGTTTATGTCAGTGTATCACCACAAAAACTTATTGCCATCTTAATCCTATAGGCTAGGTTTAATGAAAGAGGCAAAAGAAGTGACTAGTTGATTCAACTCCATTTTTCAAGGAAAGTTCTGCGTACTTTCAGTTATGCGTACCTTCAGTTATGAATGACACCCTTTCTCATTGGTTTATACAGTTCTTGTTCTCTACAAAAACAGCCACACACACAGTCCCCATCATCTACAGTTGAAACGATCAGGTAGGAAGTGGTATAAAAGACCTCTCCTTGAGATACTGGAGAACCATTGTCAGTCATAGTAGACAAGACTGACCTTGATTCAGTATAAGGCAGTTTCATGTGATGTGGGCATATGTGTGATGGTCCTGAACGCAGTTTTCAGGTCTATGGAGGTTTATAGTTCCTGTGTAAGGGGAAAAGTCCCTTCACAGCCATTGAATATTAGGGATGTGCACTGGAAAAATATATTGTTTTAATTCCATATTGTAATTTAAGAAAGGGAAGATCTACCATTTTAAAGACGTTTCAGAAATATTGTTGATCATAAAGATTTGTTGGTTTCATTAAGATTGGATTGGATGTCTGCACATTACTTTCCAGGTGCAGAAAATGGTAGGCTTTCCAGAGTGGAAAGTTTTGCACCAAATAGTATCAAACTATGAGGGAACCTAGTCTGTCCTCTCTTTGAAAGACTCACCCAGTTCCAAGTGAATCAGACTGATTTTACAGAAGGCACTCCAGCTATCCTCTCTGCATCGTGGGAAAAGGGGCAAAAATGGCTGCCAGTTTTCTGGAGTTTTTGTTTTTAATTGAACTTAGTAAATTTGAGTGAAAGCAAGTAGTCCTTCCGGAAGGTACATTCAGTGAGGCTCCCACACTCCCAACTGATTGTATTTTGGTAGAAAGGGAGACAGTCTTTCCAAATCTAAGCCATGGAAAATGTGATGTTACCCAAATGACAAATTAATCTGCAAAAAGGTGGAAAACAGGTAACTCACTAATTGAAGGCAACTAGAAAAGCCAAGAAATACAGAAAAAAATACCCAGAATGAAAAAGACAAAAAACCCTCCAAAAACGGACATTCTTCACAGGCAGCTGGATCGAGTGGGTCGGCACTGCTCTTATTATTAGATCTGACAGCAGCTTTTGACACAGTCACTCATGAGTCTGACCTATTGAACCACCGCCTCACTGACATAGGAGTTTGTGGGGTGGCCTTGAAGTGGCTTACCTCATTTCTCTATGGTCGAGGACAGAGGGTGGCGCTAGGAGAGAAGGTATCACCCCGACACCTCCTAGTGTGGGGGGTTCTTCAAGGGGCAATCCTCTATCCAATGTCCCTTGCCCACCTGGCATGGAGTTTCAGGCTGGGCTGTAATCAGTACTTGGATGACTCCCAGCTGTATCTGTTGATGGATGGACAGATGGATACCACCCCACCTATTTTGTCTGAAGGGCTGGAGGTCATAGCTGGGTGATTGAAGCTGAGCTTGCTGAAACTGAATCCTTCAAAGATGGAGGTTCTGTGGCTAGGTGGAGGGGTCATGGGACTGGGGTGCCAGCTCCAAGCTCTTGACCATGTACCTCTAACACCAGTGCCAACTGTCAAGAGCCTGGGTGTGTTCCTGGATGCCTCCCTAACTATGGAGGCCTGGGTCACAACACTGCCAGACTGGTGTTTCTCCAGCTGTGCCAGATCAGGCAACTGGCCCCCTTGCTGTCTCACCATGACTTAGCCACAGTAATCCACACAACGGTCACCTCCAGGCTAGACTACTGCAATGCATTCTGCACAGGGCTGCCCTTGAGACTGACCCAGAATTTACAGCTTGTCCAGAATGCAGAGGCACTGGTCCTCACAGGGACCCCATTGACAGCACATATCCAACCAGTGCTTCGCCATCTGCACTGACTCCAAATTGAGTACCAAATCAGGTTTGTCATGGGCGACGACCATGGCACTGAGTCCCCACCTGAGTTGGCACCAGAGCCAAAAGCTGGCCCCTCTGACTCATCAGAAGTTAACAGCTTG
Organism: Gekko japonicus; assembly: GCF_001447785.1. Lineage (NCBI taxonomy): Eukaryota > Metazoa > Chordata > Lepidosauria > Squamata > Gekkonidae > Gekko > Gekko japonicus. Next base: position 24,324 of record NW_015175010.1, on the reverse strand, counting down.
CTGCTGCCAGTGCCTGAGCCTAAAAACCCCACACCTGGCCCTGCAGCAGCCGTTGGGGTACAGGTGCAACCAGGGAGCTCACCTGACTCACCACTGCAGGTGGTTTGACTGAGGGAGTGGCTCCACTGAGACTTAGCCAAGTGATGCTCTGTCTTCTTGGTGCTTGGGGGGGGGTCAACAGTGGGAGGGCTTCTAATGTCCTGGCCCCACTGGTGGACCTCCTGATGGCACTGGTATTTCTGGCCACTGTGTGACACAGAGTGTTGGACTGGATGGGCCTTTGGCCTGATCCAACATTGGCGTCTCTTATGTTCTTATGTACTACCGAGATGTGCGCTGGCAGGGAAGGTGAGTGTCGAGTACTAGCAGGAGTGGTGCTGCCACCATGGGAAGCCCAGCTGGAGGCCTATATAACTCCCACTCAGGAAGCAACAAGTCACCTCCATGCGTCTGACATCCACCCTCAGCTCCTGCTCTTGGACCCCTACTCTGGCTCAGATTCCTGGTTTCCTGACCCCTGCTTCGGACAACCCCTCTTTCGGACTCATGATTTGGCTCTCACTCTGACTCTCCTGACAACGACCTTGGACCAGGATTGACTCTCGCCTCTCAGCCCAAGCCAAGCCTCTGACAATGTTCAAGGTTTTGGTGCTGACCTTTAAGGCCCTAAATGGTCTGGGACCAGTGTATCTACAGGACCACTTCTCCTGGTAAACACTCTGAAGAGCATTATGCTCTGGAGATATGAACCTGGAGATCTCTGGACCCAGAGCTTTCTCAACCCTGGCACTGGCCTGGTGGAACTCTGCCTAATGATATCTGTTATTACTCTTTGAAATGCTATTAAAACTGTTTTTTTTTGGGGGGGGTGTTCCTGGGGATCTACATGGAGGAACAATCCTGCAGGTCAACAGGCTGGGGTGAGGAGAGGGACAAGGGAATGAATGTGCCTCCTCATCTCAGCTCAGAAGCACTTGCAGAAGGATAAGGAGGAAGGATTTCAACTCCTTGTCCTTTCATACTGTTTCCTCTTCAGCCCACACACAGGTGTTCCTCAATACCTCAGTGTTTGGAAGAGTTGCATCAATGCAAAGGAATGTGGAAAGAAACTATATGTTCTTCATAAGGTTCTGATATAGGGAACATTTTCACATCATTCCTGCAGGATTTTCTTTCTCCAAGAAATGGTAAGGAAAGTTTCTGATGAAGGCCTGATTGAGGCCCAGGGGCTTCACATGTTCTACCTACCCTGGCTTACAGAATTTGGGATAGTAGTTCCAGCACAATTATTTCCAATTAACTGCAGTGTGGTGAAATCCTGTAACTGTAAGTTTATCCAGGATAGGGTGGTATTATCTCCAGAGTTCCCTGAAACATACTGTTTACACCTACAGCCCTTCATAAATAATGAACATTAACGATTATCATTGCTGTCCCCCATGCTTTGCTTACAAGCGACACCAGCTTCTGAACTGTGGCAAACAGGAGCACAATGTACAATTACTACAATGCATTAACATGAACGACTGTCAGCCCCGATCTGCTCAGAAAGAAAATTTGGTGTTTAGATTCTTCCAGTAGGAACTGACAATTATTGAATTTTTAATATTGGAATCCCCCATCTGTGTTCTTAATGGGCATCCAGGTCATAGCAGAGCTGAGAATGGTTTTCTGTGCCGTAATATTCTTCCAGAACAATAAAGATTGCCAGGAAATGGAAAAGTGTTTTTGTGTTTTGAAGACAGCATAGTCCATTCATTCCAGTTAGAATGCTCTTAAATTTATCTATCTGTTTAGGGAATTTATACTCCACTTTTCACAAGCTATCAAAATCATTTATAATCAGCCAAAGTACACATTAAACCACGGGATGTTTCACAAAGAAGGTTGAGGTTGGTGAGGAAGTGAGGCTAAGAAGCTAGATTCAACTAAAAAGTTTAATTTTAAGAATGGCTAACATGCAGTTGGATCCAATCTAAATTATAGAATGGTAGAATGGAAATTTCCTGCCTTCTTCCTCCCTACAGTCCACTGGTTTACATGAAATGCTGCTCCTGGGGGACAGCGGACCCCGAGGAATGACATGGGGGGACTGCAGAAAGAAGGGGGGGTAATCTGGATCCAACCCATTTTTTCCAATGATCATGTCCCCATCCTGTCCTCTTTCAATCATGATGGGAAAACATGGGGGGAAGGGCAGTATTTCATTTTGAGTGCCAAATGGTTGTGTTTTATCTGATGCCTGAACTAGGAGTTATCCTGAAAAATTATGGCTAGCCAAAAGATTTTCTTCAGGGCCAAACTAATGAGTGGGATGGCACTTGGCTGGATATACTTAGCCCTATAGTTGCTTAAAACAACTAACATAATTTGGCATAGGGCAAGGAAACTAACAGATGACTCAGGAAGTCCTTGGTTTGACTTTTGTCTCTGCTGTCTATTTGCTAGGTAGTCCTAGGCAAGCCACTCCCAGCCCTGTGATACGCCAAAAGTACCACTGACCATTGTTACAGGGTTGCAAGGACTGATTATATAAAGCTGCCGTATACCGAGTCTCTTCATCTCAGGGCTAGTTCCAAGTTTTGGGGGTCCCTGGGTGCCGCATGTGCAGGAGCTCCCTCCCTTCCTCTGCCCACCAGCCCCTCCTGCTTGTGCCTCCTTTCCAACCCACCCACTTATGTGCCCCCCACCTGTGCATCCTTCCCACATCCACTTGCAGGCTCTCCTGCTGCCCATTCTCGCACACCTTGCCTGCCATTTCTCCAGCCATCTTTGGCAGTCCATGAAGCTGGGAGTGCCACAACAGCCAATGCTGGGCAGCACATGCAGCTAGGAATGTTGGTCGCAAAGCGCTCACAAATGAGTGGGCTGGGGAAGGGCAGGTGTGGTGAGGTCAGTAGGAGAACAACAAGGACCCAGCAACTCTAGAGAATAGAACAAGACAAAAAAGTTGCTGAACAAGTTCAAATACTTATGCAAAATATTGATAATTTAATACATGTTCTTTTGTTTCAGTAGCTGCACATCCAGAGACCGAAGTCCCAACAAGAGCGAGACGAACTTGCTCGAGATTTTAGCTGTTCGTTTCGACCAAAGTCTTTGTCACATCTCAGTTTGTAGTCATTTCTTCTGTTCACAAAGTCAATTCACAAGTGGCTGAACACAGCTCTCATCTGATACTAGAATTTTCGGATAACTGTCACCTATTTCGGATGGCCATGTGTTATCATAGAACCATAGAGTTGGAAGGGGCCATACAGACCGTCTAGCCCAACCCCCTGCCCAATGCAGGACAAGCCAGCAAGCTGACAGTTGCTACAGTAATTACCAGCCTGCACGTCATTTTCTCCAATAGTCTAGCCTTTCTCACTCCCTTTCCTTGCACCCAGCTCAGCCAGATCTTGCAAAACAGTATCATAGAATTATAGAGTTGGAAGGGGCCATACAGACCATCTAGTCCAACCCCCTGCCCAATGCAGGACCAGCCTAAAGCATCTCTGACAAATATTTGTCCAGCCTCTTCTTGAAAGCTGTCAGTGAAGGGGAGCTAACCACCTCCCTAGGCAGCTGATTCCACCTTCGAACCACTCTGACCATGAAAAAGTTTTTCCTAATATCCACCCGATACTATTCTGCATGTAATTTAAACCCGTTGCTTCGGGTCCTATCCTCTGCTGCCAACTGGAACAGCTCCTTGCCCTCCTCCCAATGACAGCCTTTCAAATATTTAAAGAGAGCGATCATGTCCCCCCTCAGTCTCCGAGGTCTCATGCAAAGAAGGGTCTTTCTGAACACCTGCTATGTGTGATCCTTAAATGAATGGTTCCAGGCACTGAATCCAAGACCTTCCGCATGCAAAGCAGGCACTCAGCCCGAGTCCTAGCAATCACGGCAACACAATGGCAGTGGAACGTGCTGATCTCTCAAAAAAGCTATATGTATGCAATGTGCCATTATTAAAACTAGTCATGAAAAAAAAAGCATATCGGAGTTTAGGGCTCTAGTCGGTTGGTAGTCCAAGCTGAATTATGGCAGAGCGAAAGCAAGCTGATATAAACTACATGCGGCTCTGTACAGATCCTCAGGCTAGATTCTAGAACAACAGAAGCCTCGGCAAGGTTTTCAGCTGGGCTTCCAGTTCTCCCTTTCTTTACTTCCAAGTTAATAAACCTTGTAGGCGCTAAATGTCACATCTCGATAACATCAGGCATGGTTAATGAAAGCTGACCCTTTTCTTCTCTGCTGGTTTTAGCCCTGCTTGGCACCAGACTATTTCCCTGGGACCCTTTAGAAGAGGAAAATGTGTCTGAGCTAGTAGCTTGGCTATTTGTGCTTAACGATAGCGAATCCCACGGCAGGTCTCCTGTCCAATGCTTCCTTTCCCTTCTGTATTTAAATGGGAGGGATAGATTACATAAATGTGTTAGAACAGGGTTTAGATGCACTGGAAACAATGATGTAAGATCTATAGGTTAGTTAGAACCTGTTACTCATCTACAATACAGAACTTGAAAAACTATTTCATTGATTCCTTGAAAGGGAAAACCATACCAGTCAGTTTTAAAGCTAATCAAATACCCCATTGTTTAGTGCTGATCACGGACTTATTAATTTAATATAGTGCTGCCCTGCAAGAGCCTTACACAGCATCTATAAGGCTATGGACTATAATCATAAGCTGGACTGTGCAATGAGTGTGCCAAGGAACTGGACTGTGTGGCAGACCCAATGAAGGTGCCAACCTCCTGGACTGAAGACACATGCCCAGCCGAGGGAAGCCTCACCCTGAAGCAGTGTGCCAGCGAGACATGGACCCATAGCATGCCTGAAGCCTTGCAATGCTGCATCCCTGTAGGAGGCAAGCCAGCATCCCTGATACTCGAAACACACAGCAACCGGCAGCAATTTGCCAAGGAGAAGCCATGCTTTACACAGAAAGCCTGGGTGTTCCAGCAGAGACTCCATAGAAAAAACCCTTCTCCAGCACGCAGGCACCTTTCCCCCCACCTTCTCCAGATACTGCACGTATTACTCATTGTATAACAAAAGGACTTGCATTGTGACAGGATTAAGCAACTGCTACGATTCCATCAACCACCCATCCTAATAACATTAAGACTAATGACTGCCCACGACTACTCCTGTCTTTCCTTTTGTCTTTCAAAGGTGTCACAATTAGTTGAATGTCAGTGCAAGTGCCCAACCATTAATCCTATTCTCCCGGTCATCTCCTGACCATTAGTAACTGAACCTCTCTAGAATCCTGGGGACTACGTGATTGGTGAATCATTCCACCAGTCAGCTTAGAGTATACAAAGGGAGCATCACCCCATTGCTCGCTCTCTCACTTCCCACCTGACCCCACCCTACCTTTACTGGCTCCATTCCTAGCACTGTCTGGAGTCTCCCACATGTGCTGCTGGCCAACACATGTCCCCTTCCCTAGTATTTCCCCCATTTTTCGCTGCAGGATCACCTTGTATTTTTTTTTGTCCCCCTGAAGGGGATTTTTTAATTGCATTTTATATATGACTACAAACTACAAAGAAATTTAGGGAGGGTACTACATTTAGGGAGAAAGTAAAGATAACTACTACTGACTAAAAACCCAAGAGAGGAGATCTTCAAAACAGCTTATATAGTATGCCATCTCTCATAACGCTACATTTTATGAACTTAGTCAGTTATGCTTTTATCCCTTTAAGTCTTA
>NW_015175010.1:5928-17756 GCF_001447785.1 Gekko japonicus | reverse complement strand
AAATACACTGATTCATTTTTGACAGCTGCTCCTGAAGGTTAGTCATCTGCTCCAGCAGGGGGCGCAGGGACTCAGCCATCGTTTTTGCCAACTCAGTGGTTCCTTCTGGTCGTGGACTCTCGGCTGGTTTCACTTTCACAAGTTTCTCCTTTTCCGTCCTCTTCCCCGCCATTTTAGTCTTCCCCGCCATTCGCCAAACTTTTTAAAGTCTCTGAAGTTGCACTCTGACACTCATAAACTCCTTGGTAAGTTTTCCCAACAATTTTGCCACTTTTTCTTCCGCTCTCCCCCCTCCCCCGATCTTGCTTAAAAGTTTCTGCACCAGGAAGGCACTTGCTTCAGTCTCTAGCCCTGGGGGTTTGGGGAAGCTTCCTTTTTAACAGCAAACCACTCCGAACCGACTCATGTTCATTTTCGGCCATCCAACCTTGTTTTACTTTCTTTTCCGATCGCTCAATCTCCTGCGCTTGTCCCAGCCACCATCACTAGCTCCGTTCGGACACGTAGCAGAGGGACCATGAGGACGGAGAGGCGCCTTGATTCTCCAGCATCACGCTGGCGAAGAGGTGACCTCTTGAAAGTCCCTTGGCCAGGGATCTTTCACCAGACTCCTGGGGGAGTGCGATGTCTCGTCCCCCTCCCTTCTGCCTGTGTGCAGCCTCACCCCCGGGAGGTCCGGGAGGTGCGACTGCTCAGTGTGCCGCCATCGGCCGGAAGTCCAGGATCACCTTGTCTTGTCAGTCATGTAATATATCACCCCATCAATGATACCTCCTGCTAATGCAACTGCTGCTGTACCTTTCTGTCTAATATTCCTAGTTCTGTATTGATTGAGTGGGTGATTGTTTCATTGTAAGTGTGTATGCAAGAACTTCCAGTAAAGAAATCATTACATTTTAATATCAAGTCTCTACATCTATTTCTGGGGGTCTGGAAAAATTGGACTCTGGTATACACAGGTTATTGTTCCCATTGTTCAGGCCTATTTCCAATTCAAATTCATAATTTCCCATCTTTATTAAAGAAATAAGGCAATTTGGCTAACAATAGGCCACCTAAAGTTCTCTGTTTTTAAAAGCAGATGAGGAAGGTTGGGAACCATGCTTTATCAGCCATATGAGAACAGAGCTAAACTTCTGTTCCTCCTTTGTTACAGGTATTGAACCAGAGGTAAAGGTGCAAGCTAAAGGGGTGCTTGTCCTTGACTCTGAGTCCCTGAATTGTGGCCCAGAAGAGATCCAGACCAGTGGATTCAGGACCAGCCCAAGATGGGGAGTATTGCCTTCTTTGTTTGTGTGTTTGTTTTCCCCATTGGTTTATTTAAATTGCATTTTCCTATTCTGTAAGTCGGAATGGACTCACGGCAACCTCATGAAGTTCCACCTCATGGGATTTTCAAAACAAAAGATGAGCAGAGGTGGTTTGCCGTTGCCTTCCTCTGTGCAGCAGCTCTGGTCTTCTTTGGTGATCTCCCAGCCAAGTACTGACCCTGCTTAGTTTCTGAGCTCCAGGCTAGTCTGAGTCATTAAGGTTTGTACACATTTAAACTAGTAGGAAGTAATTAATAACAATATACATAGATGCATAAATGGAATGGGGAGAACTCTCTCTCTCTCTCTCTGGGCGATTTCTCACTAGAGCTGCCTCGCAGCACAGCTGCCGTTTGCCCTGACACAAACATGTCAATTTCATGCCCGAAGCTCCGGGGCTGCATTTTGACTCGGGGCTTCGCCCGATTTCCTCCGCAGTTTTGTGATCCTGGTTTTTGAGGGGCTTTGCTGGGTTTTTTTTTTCCGGGGTGTGTGTGTGTCAAGGCCTCACTGTGGATGCCCAACTGGAACCTCATTTTTGCTGCATTATGATCCACACTTTGTGAAGTGGGTTTGAAGAAAAGTGACCAGGGGAATGTATAACAAAATTGCTGATCCAAAAAAGTGTTGGACTATAGGTCTATAGCATACCTACTTGAAGGAGATCAGAAGAAGAGCCTATGGGGGCAGCTGAAGGACAGCTAGTTAGCATAGCTAGATTAGGGACTTCCCACAATTTCAAATTATGTCCTTCCTGTCTTCAGATTGGCTCTTTGGAGACTTCCTGCTCCAATTGAGCCCTCCCCCTTCATTCCTGTCTCTCACAACAGCTAGTCAGTTAGTTAAGCCTCTCTCCCTCTCCTCTGTTCTATCAGAGTTTATTTCTTCTTTAATAAACTGAGGGTTTTTTCTTTAAACAGTTGGTGCTCTGTTCCTCTGCATGTTTAAACTCTGCCAACAAAATGTACATGGAAATGAACAGTTCTGGTTGGCACAGTGATTTCCCAGAATGGTAATACATAGCCTGTGTCATCGGTATAACGGAATCCTCCTCCCCACAACAATCCATTTTTTTTTAAGTGTGCATGTTTACCATCATGTCTTGTTGTTTTCTCTGAGTCCACTGATTTCATGGTAGGGTTGCCAGCTCTGGGTTGGGAAATATCTGTTGATTTGGGGAGTGGAGCCTCAGGATGGTGGGGTTTGGGGAGGGGAGGGACTTCAGTGGGGTATAATGCCATAGAGTCCACCTTTCAAAGCAGCCATTTTCTCCAGGGGAACTGATCTCTGTTGCCTGGAGATCAATTGTAATAGCGGGAGGTCTCCAGCCACCATCTGGAGATTGGCAGCTCTATTTCATGAGCAACGGCATTTCTCCCTTCTAATCAGAACCTTGCAAGGGAGGAGCACAGAGACTCTCAGCCAATCACCTTTGAAGATGAGCTGCAGCGCAGAGCAGCTGTTCTCCCTCACTCACTGCTTTGTGGGGAGCTGGGGAAATAGGGACCCGGGGGCACCATATTCAGGGGCCCTTAGAATTCTAACTGTTCTAATTTGCTTGAAACTTGGGAGTTCCTTAAAGGGCAGGCAGCACTCACTTTGCTGTGTCTGGGCTGCAAGACAGCCACTCCAGTCTCTCTGACAGTCCCCCAGGCAGGCCCTCCTCCTGAAGGCCATTGGATATAATGGGAGCCAGCAATGCTAATTGACTTGTATGGGTTTCATTGGAATACATGGCAACACAGAAAAGTTGCAATGAAAACACTCCAGTCTCTCTGACAGTCCCCCAGGCCTGCCTCCTGAAGGCCATTGGATAGAACGGGAGCCAGCAATGCTAATTGACTTGCATGGGTTTCATTGGAATACATGGCAATACAGAAAAGTTGCAATGAAATGTGGAAATAGGGAATCCAGCCTCCAGGTGAGACCTGGGGGTCCTCAGGAATTACAGCTCATCTGACTCCAGACTACAGAGATCAGTTTTCCTAGAGAAAATGGATGCGTTGGAGGGTGAGAACAGGCAGGAGGGAAGGGGAAGAAGCATGTAAGCCCAAGGACTCACTATCTTGAACAAACTGAGGTTTGCTCATGGTGTTAGAAAGCAATCCTAGTGCTCTGCAAAGGTTTTTTTTTAAAAGATACGGCTTTTTCTGTGCAAACTATTGCCTTGTGTTTCATTTTGTGGACAATTTAAAGAACACACATCTATTATGGCCCAAAAGACAAAGGTAAAATTCCACTCACTGATACTTTTGGAGCTCTCTCCCTCTCTAAAGAAAGGGAAACAAAAGCTTCCCTTTGGTAACATGAACACACAGCAGGCAAACTTGAAAAACAAAGGTTCAAAGTGCCTGCCTGATGGATTGTCCCCTAGGAGATGAACAAACTTGAAGGACAGAATTCTTTCTTTCTTGTCAGTTCCACTGTGTTTCTCCTTCTCCAAATGGGCAGAGAGACAGGGCTTAAACAAAAGCAATGAAGAAATTTGGTACCATAAAGACTAATAGATTTATCAGGACAAACTTTTGTGGATTCACCAAGTGCTATCCTCCAAGTGTGTGTGTATTATACACAGTGCAAAAAAGACAGAGAAGGAGAGAACAGCTGTGAACAATAGAACCAAACAGCTATGAGGCACAGTCTGTGGCATTTCCATGCAAAACTTGTATACGCAAGATAAATATAGCTGCAACATGCTAACTTGGCTACACCTTTGGAATTCTGGAACAGAGGGAAGAGAAGCTGAAAGCTGCAGTCATGCTTCCCATCCTGCCTGTGGCGATAGACTTTATAATTTTGAAATATCGCCTTGTATTTAACAGTGACACAGAACTGGTAGTTAGTGGAGTTGCCCTAACATCACATGATTTTAATTAGTTCTAGAATAAGGCTAAGGTTTGGCCTAGATGATGCAGACAGAAAAAAATTCTCTTTCCACATCACATATTAGTTAGAGCCAAACTAGATGTTCCTTTTTTCACACATTTGCCACGGGGACTTGCAACCAAACTTCCGCTGCAACTCTCTACGGTAATTTGTGTTAAAAGCAGACACAGGCCCAATTCGGATCAGAGTGGTGTGGGGGAAGGAGGGGCTCCTCCCTCCTCCCTGTGCCCTTCTCAGCAGCATAAATGACCCAGGGGCTGTGGGGGCAGACATTAATCACCCTGTCAAGAGGTTGCAGGTCACCTGCAGCCTCTCAGTGGGGCAAATCGTGCATGCCCCCAAAGCCCTGGGTCATTTCCAGAAGGATGAGGCTTTGCTACAAATGTCAGTCAAACTCAATAAATCCCATACCCTTCTGCTCTCATCCATGGTACATATATGATTCTTGTAAATCTTAGGGTTGATCTTTCAACTTCTCATCCCTGCCATTTTGATCTGAAAGTGTCCACTGCCACGCTGCGTCTTCCAAAGGCAAGCCCTGATTACATTTGCTGATTCCATGCTCCTAATTTTCCCCGTAAAATGTCTGAATCCCTCCACAGTATTTATCAGATACTGATGTATATTTATGCATAAAAATGGCATACCCTGTATATACAAATTGTGCGTGATCACCCAAACACATGAACCCACAGTATAAACATGGCTACAAAATGAACAATGAAAAGCAGAGAATGGAAACTGTTGACCGAAACATACACAGGCATAAAAAAAGAAATTAAATAGGGAAATCTATTTATCCAGTAGCACAAGGATACTGAAAACTCTTAACAAGGTAAGACCGTATGTCCAGGCAACAGCAAAATTATGAAACGGTTTGGCTGGAACAAAATCTGGAACAGAAAGTACAAACTATGTATTTGTTCAAAACTCATGCATTTTGTTTATGTGAGCATAAAACATTCCAGCAAGGCTTACCCTGTATCATTTTTATTGAACTAGAAGAGATACGAGCCCTTTGCATATTCTTATAAAGTCGCTGTAATTAAAAAACAACAACACAACAACTATAGAACTCACAAGACTCCAGGAGAAATCAACAGAGTAGAAGAATCACCCTTAATTTATTTAAACAATACATTTATGCCCGTCTGTTGTTTAATGTGCTGTGGAATAAAATATTTCTCGGCAATGTACTTTTAAAAAGGCCTACCTTTGGGCTCTCTTTGGGGAGGGGCATTCTTTGCAATTGTGCAGCTACACGGAGTGCCGGGCATGCTTTCAAGAGAGATTAAGGTGCTGCATCATGAAGACTCCATTTCTCATCAACCAAATCCATTGTAGCTGGAGATTTCAATTTAAATATCATTACTTTGTTTCAGAGGATGTGGAGGACAAAAAAAAAACAGAGAAAGAAAATAAGGGAGATTAAAAAGCGGCTGAAATGGACAGCATCAGTGGAAACGTATTGAGAATGGTGATATCTCAGAGAGAAAAGGGCCCAGAGCTTTCTCCAATAAAGCAAAGCTTCTACATTGTGTGGCTCTGCCTGGAATTTGGCGCAAGGATGAAATGGAATGTCCCCAACATTTGAACTTTGAGAGAATTGCCAAATGCAAACCTCTGAGGTCCGATATGAAAATTCCACAATTTGGAAACTTCCAGTGACATTTTGCATGGATGGTTTAATGCCATTCTTTTCAGTGGGTTGGAAGGCCAGATTTGGCTGGACTTCATTGCATCAGGGATCATCAGAATAATGTTTCCATTATCTGCCATCCTCAGCCATAGAACATTTAAAATACTCTAAATGGTCCTAGGCAAAGTGCATAAAAGACCACATGCTTGCATATAAGCCTGACTGACAATTAAAATCAGCATGGGAGGTCCTGATTTCGATTTCCCTGACTTTGAAGGTGGGATGGAATTGCTACCAAGGACAGAGCGTTGTCAGCTGTGGCCCCTTGTTTGTGGAATGCCCTCCCAATTATCTTTCCTGGAATCTGATGGTTTTCATTTTTACCGAAGGCTAGATTTGAGGAGTGGCAGTTGCTGATTTTTTAAAAACTTTTTCTTTTATGTACATTTGTTTGTTCTCCTTTTTGTTGTCTTTGTATATGACTTTTCTCTTTGCATCAGTTTTTTCTATGTAATAATTCTGTTTTGGTGGTGGCACTCTCCTGAACATTCCACATGCTCCCAAATCAGTTGCTATATATTGCTATTTCCTGCGCTAAAAGACAGTTCAGATTGTGTTGTAGATTTTTAATTTTTAATGTTATCTCTTCTGATGGTAATAGTATTCTCATCTTTTCCTCCTGATCCTTAATTTGCAGTTGAATCTGTAAATTTTTTTGTTATTTTGCTTCTTAAGCCATGCATTTTGACTAATAAATCTTCCCCTAGCAAAAAAAGGTTTAAAAGCATCCCATACTATATCTGTATCGATGTTCATCTCTATATTTTGTTGGAAAAACTGTTGAAATTCTTTTTTAGTCTCTATCACAAATCTCTCATTTTGTAAGAGCCAGGTATTCATAGACTATCGAATTTTGGGGGGGTATCTTGTAGTGTAAGAATTAGGGGATTATGATCTGCGAAGGTCGCTGGTAAAATTTCAGACTCCCACACATCGTTAATCAATGAAGCCATGATCCATGCCTTATCAAGCCTAGACCACAATTTATGCCTTGCAGAATAAAAAGTGAAATCCATTTTTTAAAAAATATCTAGTCCTTCATGCATCAATCAGGTTCAGTTTCTCAATTGTTTTTAAAAATGTATTTGGTAGCTCATTTCCCTGTTTTTGTTTCCCTACTATTTTTTCCTGTCAATCACCCTATCATAAATAGCATTAGAGTCTCCAATTACACACAATTCTTCAAAAGTTTGTTTCACTATAATATTCCTTAATGATTCAATTTTTTTTTTGATCTTGGTTAGGAACATATATATTTACTATCAACAAAGTTGTAGCTTGTCTTTGGATTTGTACTAATAAGATCCTTCCATCCCCCGAGTCATAGATCAATTCTGGGTGTAAAGACTCTTTGGCATAGATTACTACACTTTTTTTTTTTGCTTATCGGCTGAAATAAATGCTTTGTCGAGCCTTTTGTTTTCAAAAAAATTTTGTTCTAAATATTTAATGTGCATCTCCTGCAAACATATCACGTATAACTTCATCTTTTTTATTTGATGGAAAATTTGTCTTCTTTTTTGGCGCGTTAAGACCATTTACGTTTATTGAAATTATTTTTAATTTACTACTCTCCATATTTCCTTTTTTTTACTCTCCTTTATGCTTCTCTGTTGAAATCTCTTAAGTAGTTGCAATGGAATAACGCTCCTCCTCATCTGTTAGTTATTTCCATGTTCGATGCACCCTATTCCTGACTTTCTTCTTCTTCTTCGGTTTAATTTGTCTCATCCTCTTGTAATTCTAATTCTTCTCCATATTTTTTAATAAAATCACCCAATTTAACAATTGAGTTAATTTTCTGTCTTTTACCCTGATACACAAAGAAAAGGCCTTCCGGTAATAACCATCTATAAGCAGCATCATTCTTCTTTAAACACTTCACAAGTTTTATGTACTTTTGCCGTTCCCCCCTCACCCTCCAAGGGACATCTTTCAGCATTCTGATTTCTGTTCCTTGAAATCTTAAAGGTTTTTCGTCTGAGGTTTTTAATATCTTTTCACGTTTTTTAAAATAATTTAACATGAATCTCTCTAGGTAATTTGTACCTTTTTGCATAAGATGAATTCACCCTAAATGTGGTCTCAATTTCATCATATACCTCCTTTGTATTCTCTGATTCAATGAACTACGCTAATATTTGAGCCATCTCTTGTTTAACATCTTCATCCTTCTTTTCGGGTATATTTTGAAACCTTAATGTATAGGATGCTTTCTCTGTTTCTATTTTTATCAAAGGATCTTCTAAGTCTTCATGTTTAGCATTTAGTATTCGTATTTTATGTTCCAGGTTTTCAGATTTTATTTCTAACTTTCCCATTGATGTTGTTAGGCTTGCTATTACTTGGTTTTTATTTCTTCTGTTTGTACTGTAAGTTGCTGTGTAAGATTATCCAATTTCATTTGAATCCGTTCTAGTGCTTTTTCCACCACCAATGGCAGGGCTGCTTCAACCGCTGAGTCTACAGCTAAGGGTAGAGCTGTTTCCATAGCTTGATTGACTGCAGAGGAGACAGCCTCTTGGATTAAGTTTTGCAATTCCTTTAGGTTCACCTGAACCATATTAGGTTGCCCCGGTGTAGTCAAGGATAGTTCAGGAAGAGGTTTTTCAAGCAGCTTCCTCACAACCTTCCTGCCTCTTGCAGCTGTGGGAACTACCCAGTTCCCCTGCAGTCCTCTGCTATCTTTTGGGCCACTATATTTGTCTAGTGGACCTAAAATAAGAAGTAAGGACTTACCCTACAGAATAGTCACAAAATCATTCTCTTGATGTTGCCTCACTTCTGACCTGGTCATGTTTACTTATAGTTAAGCTGATTATGTAGTAAAAGAGGTGGTAAGCGCTCATGCCATAAAACCAATGGATACTCTAGGGAAGTCTTCACAGCCTTAGTTGGGAAGGCAGTCCATTTCAGTCATTCCTAAAAGAACAGTGCTTGCTAGGAGTCTCAGTGGAATGGGTAAAAATTGGGATGAGGGTGTACATAGCTTGGATCTGGAGTCTGCACCTTGTGTCAGCCACACAGCTGCACATTATCCTCAGTTCCTGCACATGTAGTGCCTGACTAGCATGTTTTCCACACAAACGGGTCTCCTCACTCCTGCATGGGTATTCCTTCGTGGCTTTCTTTAGTTTCCACAGAGGTATTTTCAGTCCCAGGAGCAAAAACGAAGTTTGCTCCCTCTTGTGGCACAGCAAGGGAATTCCCAGAAACAGGGAAGTCTGATACTGCACTGCAAGAGAGGACAAACTTCATTTTTGCACCTCAGACTGAAAATTCCATTGTGGAAATGAGTGAAAAAAGCAGAGGAATACACATGAAGGAGTGGGGAGACCCGTTTGTGTGGAAAATGTCTCGGAGTAGGACCATAGTGCATATAGAGAAGGAGTTTCCTCCAAGCCCCGCACCATTTTCCCAACCTGAAACAGTCCTGTGGGGACACCAATATGTAATCAGTGTTCCCTCCAAGCTGAGTTAGTGTGAGCTAGCTCACAGTTTTTTAGCCTCTGGCTCACACATTTTTTGCTTAGCTTAGGAAGGATGGCTCCAGAGCAAACTAATTTATGCAGTAGCCAAATTGCTCGCTCGCAACTTTAATTCCAGTAGCTCACAAAGTAGAATTTTTGTTCACAAGACTCCACAGTTTAGAGGGAGCATTGTATGTAACCCAGGGAACATGTGGAGTTCCCAAAATAGCACCCCGAAGACTGCTTCAGGTTGAGAAAATGGGTATAGGGAGGAAGTCTGAAGCTCTTTCTCCATGTGTGCCATGGTCTTGATCCTAATCAGGCACTGCATGAATGGGAATCAAGGAGAACCACAAATTAGATTGTATACATCTAATACAGGGCACAGTCCTAGAATTGCCAGCTCTGGTTTGAGAAAATCCTGGAGATTTGGGTGATGGAGCCTGGGGAGGGCAAGGTTTGGGGAGGGGACGGACCTCAGTAGGGTATAATGCTATAGACTCCACCTTCCAAAGCATCAATTTTCTCCAGGGGAACTGGTCACTGTAACCAGGAAACCAGCTGAGAGATCTCCAGCCACCAGCTGGAGACTGGTAATCCTATGATGGACCCTAAACCCAACCCCTATACTTCATAATGTGTGAAGAGAACTTTCTGTTTGCTTTAAACAAAACAACACTGAAACAGTGCAGATGATATTAGCTTCACCCAAGTTCTTGATTCATTCTTACTACCAAGCTGTGGGGGAGGGGAGCTTTATCAGTTCAATTTCTGCCTGTCACATTGCTGCCAGCAGCACATAACTCTGCCTGGTTAAAACAAAATGGCAACTTTGCTAAAAATATATGCTTAATAAACCCAGTAGTGCAATAACACAGTCATAAAAGTGACAATTGTACGCCAGCCAAAATGACTGTCTGAGAGATATAAAAGTCAACTTGCCTCATCACATTTTGCAACAGCAGAGTGTGCGGAATCAGAAGCAAGGCTTTAGAAAATAGGAGCAGGGAAAAGTTTGGCTGAAGGGAGTTCAGGCTGTCAAGAAAGTGCTGCTTCGGCAGCATCCGCCGGTTTGCGAAGTAGATCGAACTGATTTGTTGCATTTCTCAATTTGTCAGGCAGCCTAAGCATTGCATGGGACAGAATCTCAGTGGGCATAAGATTACAGGAAAGCACGCAGATGTCTCTCTTGTCAGGGCCGGTAAGCATCGCAAGCCCAAAAAGAAGGATCTAAAAGCACAGCTGACTGTAGGCGGCTCATTGTATGTGATAATTGCCCTGCATTGTTGCCGTAGCTGGGGTGTAACCTCAAACAGACATCAGGCTGTAAGTGATCATTAAAATGCAAGAGGGAAAACAATGCAGATATGGGGAAGGGGGGAAGGCTAAAGGAATCAATTTTGCTCCTATTTACATATTGTTGTTACTTTCCTGCTAAATAAGCCTCTATTATTATTCAAAGAAATGGTGCCCAAAGAGCCAGGCGGCAGATAAGTGAGTCTTCAGGCATTTTCTAGTGAATGTACATTGTTATCTCTTACTCAGAGTTCTATGGGAAGAAGAGGGAAAACATGTTTGACCTGGGTCCAACATAACTAAGGGACCGCCTTTCCCTATATGTTCCCCTGCGAGCACTACGGTCGGGGACGCAACATCTCCTGACAATGCCAGGCTGGCTGCTACCAGGGCCAGAGCTTTATCGGTGGTAGCCCCTACCTGGTGGAACGAGCTCCCGGAGGAGATCCGGGCCCTGCGGGACCTTGCACAGTTCCGCAGGGCCTGGAAGACAGAACTCTTCCACCAGGTGTTCGAGTAGGAGCCGCCACTATTGTACCATCACTATGTTACCATCATGAGCATCTGGCCCTGGGAAGAGAGACTGACAGTGCCACATGGAACTGACAGCATTGATTGGGTGTACCATCTTTGAGACGTCATCTTTATGGAAGATCATTCTGGAACATCTAGAGCACTTATTATCTCTCCTTATATATAATTGAGTAGCATGCAAAACTCACGCACGGCCAGAAAATGCGCCCCCACAGTGTTTGGCCGCCTGTACTGTCCGTCACCGGCTTCCCCAGGTTTATGCAGTAGCCAAATTGCTCGCTCGCAACTTTAATTCCAGTAGCTCACAAAGTAGAATTTTTGTTCGACGCAGCTTCACGCAGCGAGCCGCCTGCCAGCCTCTCATGCCTCCCCAGGCTCTGGACGGCGGCTCCGCGAGCGGCGGGGGGAGGGGCGGCGACCGGCCACGCTGGCTCGCAACTTTAATTCCAGTAGCTCACAAAGTAGAATTTTTGTTCGACGCAGCTTCACGCAGCGAGCCGCCTGCCAGCCTCTCATGCCTCCCCAGGCTCTGGACGGCAGCTCCGCGAGCGGCGTGGGAAGTGCCGGCAACCAGCCACGGGGCTCGCTGGCCTCCAACCGGCCAGCGCCACAAGGCGACCTGGCAGCGCCAGG
>NW_015175010.1:0-2924 GCF_001447785.1 Gekko japonicus | reverse complement strand
CACTCCTCATTTACAGCTTATTCTCCAGCATTCTAAATTTTAAACATTGATTAATTATTACTAATAATCAGGGCTTTTTTTCCCTCTGAGGAATGCATCGGGACAGAGTTCCAGAACCTCTTTGACAAAATTCTTTTAAAAATGTTTAACAGTTCATGAGTTTTCAGTATACAGATTGAAAACTTCATTTCCCTCTTGAGAGTTCTGGCACCTCTTTCCCCCCAAAAAACAAAACCCTGCTAATAATGATTGTGTACTCCCATAAAACATAAGGATGGATTACAATTTGAGGAACCAATGGTGAAAAGGCAAGACATGATAAACAATCAGAAAGTATTTTAGCACATTAGAAGATGCTGCTGCACTATTCCAAATGCAATGAATCAAGATCAGACCAAGCAAACATTCCAACAGAGTTCTGCAACTGTGATGCCACAACAGAAGAGGTCCTGCCTGCTGTTTGTAGCCATGAAACTAACTTCCAAAGGTACTATATGGAGAAGAGCTTCCCTAGAAGATCTCAGAATGCAAGAAGGTTGAAAGAGTCATGGCAACTCCTATATGTTGAGGGTTCCCAAATTAAATAACCAGTAGGGTCTTGGACTAGGATCCGGGAAACCCAGGACTAAATCCCCATGGAAGCTTGCTGGGTGACCTTGGGCCAGTCACACATTCTCAGCCTAAACTACCTTACAGAAACTCTGTAAGGATAAAATGGAGGAGCGGAGAATGACACAAGCCGCTTTGGGTTCACCTCGGGGATCAAGTAAATAAATAAAATAATATAGGAGTGCCCATTTCTTTAATATAATTAGCACTTTAAATTGAGCCTGAAAACAAAATGGCAACCAATGAAGATCTTTTCAAATAATTTTTAAAAATGCTACAAGCCCTAAGCAGCACTCAAGACAGTGAGCAAGATGGGGAGAAAGAGACTGAGTCAGCAGATAATGTAAATGACAAGCACTTTAGCCAGCCAGAAGAGTTAATAAATATTCCCACCAAAGCAGATTGCTCTGACATAGACTTCTGCCAATCATTTTGATGACCTAGTGACCTGGATGGCCCAGGCTAGCCTGATTTCATCAGAACTTGGAAGCTAAGCAGGGTCGGCCCTGGCTAGTATTTGAATAGGAGACCTCCAGAGAATACCAAGGTCATGAAGCAGAGTCAGACAATGGCAAACCACCTCCAGATGTCTCTTGCTTTGAAAACCCCATGAGGTCTCTATAAGTCATGCCTGACTTGACAGCACTTTTCACCACCACCAGGTGGCTTCAAGAAAATCTCTGGTTGCTATTTTAGCTAGCATAATGGAACTGTTTCCCTGCTTCTATGACTATGTTTCTGCTATTGAGCCCATGCATTTACAAGCTCCCGTTTTCTATCTTGTGTGATGGACTGCACTTTTAAGAGCTTAAAAGACCACATGTATTGAGCATTTTCTGGTGGTGGCAAAGCCAGGCCCAACAGAAAGTGGGCTGACCATGGATGGCACCCAACTAAGGTTGCCAGTCCCCAGGTGAGGGCGGGGGATCCCCTGATTTTGTGAGCTTTTGCCCGCTGTTGCCAGCTGGCCAGTGGGGGGAAGCCCTACCCCCCCAAAGACCATTAGCAGCAATTCCTCTCCCAGTCCCTCCCCTCCTGCAAGATTTAAAGGGCCTTCCAGCTGATAGGTGGGAGTATGTGGCCCGCCGATCAGCTAGATTTAAATCTTGCAGGTGGGGAGAGAGAGGGTTGGCTGCCGGCTACACGCCTGAACTCCATGCAGCAAATTTGCTGCTTGGAGGTTAGGTGCAGGCAGATCCCACTTGCAAAACACCATTTAAAGGGAAAGTTCCCTTCAAGTGGTGTTTTGCAAGCAGGGGCTTAGAGTTCAGGCGCACTGTGCACGGCAGCACCTGCTTGTGAAACACCATTTGAATGGAACTTTCCCTTTAAATGATGTTTTGCAAGCAGGCACTGTTGGTGCCTTTCAAGGGGCTGCACCCCCAATGTGATGAGGTCACTTCTGTGTGACGTCATCATGTCAGGGATGTCCCACCCCCTCCAGGAACACCCCCACTCCCAAAGCCCACCACCGGCAACCAGGTAGGACCTGGCAACCATACAGCCAACCCAAGTGGTCCCTGGGTTGGAGCAGCCTCCTTCCCTTCATCGCCAGCCCTCCCGTCCTTACGTTCGGCTCCTGGGGTGGGCCTGGGTGCTGTTGTGCAGCTCACCACACCACAACTGCTGTTGTGCAGCTCACCACAGCAATCTTTTCCACCGACTGCCTCAGCTGCCCGTTCTCTGCTTCCAGCCTTCTCCTCCACTCATCTCCTGGGTGAATTCCCGATGGGAGGTGCAGGGGGCATCCTCAGGTGATGGGGGAAAGGTGGGTGAGCTCTCAGGCTCTCCTGGATCACCAGGCTATGGACGGGGGCTTCCTCTGTTGAAGCAGCACCCGACCCTTGACAGGCTGTTCCCCATTTCCTAGCTTTCTTGTGCAGTCCCTTTTAAGTTTAAAGGGACTGCACAAGAAGGCCTGAGACAGCTGAGCAGCTGGAAGCACTCCTGCCACTCAACTGTTTTTGCTGCTTTCTGAAAACCCCATTTGCCGGACCCACAAACCATGAAGCAAACCAATTCATCAGAGACCAAACTGGTTCGCTTCATGGTTTGACTAAACCAAACCACATTTTTCGCTTCATGGTTTCGCTTCATGGTTCGCTTCATGGTTTGACTAAACCGAACCACATTTTTTTTGTTTTGTCCTTGCCCATCTCTAGAGAGAACTATGTTCTTCACCCTGAGCTCCTTGGAGAAAGACACGATCAAGCAGGATGGATGGATGGACAGATGGACAGACAGTCTGACTGACTGACTGTTGAATTTAGTGTTTGGAAGCAAAAGAATGGAAATTATAGGAATGTGCTGTGAGA
>NW_015175009.1:51625-55435 GCF_001447785.1 Gekko japonicus | reverse complement strand
AGTTTTGGGTGAATCCTAGAGACTCACCCGAACATAATGATGCCACTTCCCATTTTTCACTGGAAGTGATGTTGCATGCCTCTTCCACACACACCCATTGTTCTCCACACTGGCCTTGAAGCAGTGTTGTGAAATGGAGGTAAGCATCAGGGGTTTACAAGCTATAGTGGAAGGCCTGGCCCCCTATGTGAGGGGAGTGCCCTCTTTAATGTCTGCCTTGGAAAGTGGATTTCATAGCATTGTGCCTCACTGATATCCTTCACAAACCCCAGCCTCTCCATAAACCCCAGATCTCCAGGAATTTCCCATCGCGGAGTTGATAACCTTTTGTCCCCCCCAAAAAACAGGAGTTCTCCCAGTCAGAGATGGGAACCTTGGCGCTGTTCTAAGGTCCCTAAAGCTGTAGCAAGATGAACCATCTACAAATTATGCCCAAGCATTCCATGTGCAGGATTTCAACTTAAAATAATCTCTTTCCGCCCCCCCCCACCAGATCTGCAATTCAGTTCATAAAATCATAGTAGAAAAACAAACCATTCTCCTCCCAGGATTTGTTTTGTTTGTGCAGCTGGCATTAATTATCCTGCTGGACTCGACTTTGAAGCACTGTTATGGCTTCCTGCTCAGCAATAATTGTTGTCCTGCCATTTACAGCTGAATAGCCCACCAGGAGAATTCTTGCCCAACAGACACCTCTGCTTCTCACTTGCCTTGGCAGCCCCTTGCTACGGTCACCATAAGTCGGAAGCAATGCAGGGTTGGTACCTGGAGGGGTGACCACCAAGGAAGAAGCTGCAGAGGAAAGCAATGGTCAACCATCTTCTGCTTCTCAATTGCCTTGATAGCCCCTTGCTGAAGTCGCCGCAAATTGGAAACAATGTAGGGTTGGTACTTGAATGAGTGGCCACCAAGGAAGACTCTGCAGATGAAGGCAATGGACAGCCACCTCTGCTTCTCACTTTCCTTGACAGCCCCTTGCTGGGGTTGCCGCAAGGTGGAAATGATGCAGGGTCAGTACCTGTGTGGGAGACCACCAAGGAAGACTCTGCAGAGGAAGGCAATGGCAAGCCACCTCTGCTTCTCACTTGCCTTGAAAGCCCCTCGCTGGAGTCACCAAAAGACAGTTGAGACTTGATGGTACTTGTACATACGTTGCACATTTCAGCAGCACATGACTTCTCTGCGGATGATAAATGGTGGAGCTCTGTTGTGGGTGTGAGCAGATAAGCTTCCATTACTTTTTCTTTAAGTGGACACATCCGCATTTATTTTCACATACCTCATCCCTTCACGGGTGTGAGCAGATAAGCTTCCATTACTTTCTTTTTTTAAAGTGGATACATCTGCATTTATTTTCACATACCTCATTCCTTCACCTTATTAAGGATAGTTCAGAAACTTTGAAGAACAGCTGCAAAATGGTTCAGGGGTGGTAGACGGAATCAGTTTCCCCTCCAGAAGGGGAGACCTAATTCCTGTGTACCGTTTCCGATCCAGAAGGAGATTTAAACCGCATCGTGACAATCTGAGCCATTGATTTGCATTGTTTATGCGTCAGCTTAATATCTTGGGAAATGAGTCGACACCTTTTTCATGGATTTGGTAATACTAATTGCAAAGCTGCTTGCTCAGAACTCTCGCTGTTACAAAATGCCCCCAAAGCAGAAAATCACAGATATTTGTGGCACGCCTGCTTTTATCTAATTGATCTAGAATAAATAGAACAGAGCTTTTTTCTTTAAAACAGGGTGTGGACCCACTGTAAGACTCTGCAATAACTCTCAGACATGATAAGTCCATTTATGGATTTTATTAGTAATCAGGAAAGTTGCAGGTGAATCAAAGGCTTTGACAGTAATGGCAGATAATACAAGTTTAGCTCTTACGAGAAGTTTGGTGCAGCCTACATTCATACGTCAGGTTTACATGTGACAGAGACAGGTTAATAAAGTACAATTAATACTGTGAGAATGTTCATCTAACAGACTTCCTGCAAGGCCAAAAGGCATCATTAGAAGCAAACAATCTGCTGGCCATTGTGGAGGAGGATTTCATTAAAGTGTACCAAGTGCACTATCTACATTAGACAACCAAGCCTGTTTCAACTACTCCCCATCCTGGGAATGTCAGAGGAGGACTTTATAGCATAGTTAATTCATAGCTAGCAGGTGTTATAATCAGCTTGGGAACAAGAAGCCAGTGTGAGAATACAAAGATAAAGCATTTGGGATAATATGCATGCAAGCAGGGCATTGAGCTATGTACATCAGAACACCAGTGAGTATCCAGACTGACCCCAAACAACCATAGTTCCGAGTCTGACACCCACCTTTGGAAGCCAGTATTAGAGTACATCAAAGAGCATTGAATTGTCTTCGGTGCAATAACAGTATATAGTCACACTCAATCACATTCTGCTCACTGGTTATGAGCAGAGAGCCATTGTTTCACAAGCTTGTTCAGACTCACTTGAGTAAATGTGGAGGCCTCTGATTTACATGATTAGATCGCTTTTGTAAAGCCATACCTCTATACCACCACCGCCTATCTGCCAGCACAGTCACCAGTTCCTCAAAAAACTGAGCTTGAGATTTTTGCACAGAGACTTACTACTTAGGTGTCTCGGTTTGAGGCAGTGCTGCTGGCAGTGTCTAGCCTTGCAGCCTCCAACCCAATGAGAGCCGGAGCTGTGCCCCAAGCAAAGCACTACTGGCAGGACAGCCGATCAGCTGGCAGGCAGGGTCACACCCCCAGAGTCCTAGTCCTGTGGAGAGCAGGGGGTTGGGCGAGACATCAGCCCAAACCACCCAGTTTTCTGTGGTTCCCAAAGACAGGGGAGACAGCCAGCCAAGGCAGCCTAACTTCTTCAAGACTCATTAGGCTCACAAGGCAGGGTTGCAATGGGCAGGTTGTGTAGCAATTGCCAAGAACAACTAAAGCCTTTGATGCAAGGAGACCAAGGGGAGTTGGAGCTCCAGGTCGTGAGAGAGAGAGTGAAAAAGCAGGACAAGCTTGCAGGGAGGAAGAGGAACTGTGTATAGAAGAACCCCCTCCCCTCTCTAGCTGAGGCTGCAAGAGGTTTCTGTACCCCTCCTGGTAGGGCTATCCAGGACTGGAAATGGTTGCCTTGGGTGTCTACCCATGAAGCCAACCAATCACACAATCAGAAGAAGAAGAGATGAGACTGGATTTATACCCCGCCCTTCACTACCCAAAGGTGTCTCAGAGCGGCTTACAAACTCCTTTCCCTTCCCTTCCCCACAACAGACACCCTGTGAGGTAGGTGGGGCTGAGAGAGCTCTGACACAAACTGCTCTTTTTCAAGGACAGCTGTGCCAGAACTACAGCTTGCCCAAGGTCATCCAGCAGGTGCAAGTGGAGGAGAGGGGAATCAAACCCGGTTCTCCCAGATTAGAGTCCGTGCACTTAACCACTACACCAAACTGGCTCTCAATCAGTTCTTGTGATTACGTCTGAAATAAATGCCAGCTGACCATACAACTGCATAGTAATATCATAATTCCCCATAGTTATTAATAATTCAAGGCAATTTGGCTAACACACACCAGCTTGGTTCTCTCACTTATTGTGCGGTGGGTACAGCCCAGAGATAATGCTGGTATGCCAGGGATAATGCTGGAGATAGAAGAAGGTAGAACCAAGGCACAGGGACACTCCTTGGTCCTAATCAAACACCTGGTGGAAGCGCTTGCACTGCCACAGTGCCACTTGTTCTGGAGTGTGCCACTTGTTCTCATGGCAAACAAGCACCTCCCAAGACAGTTCACTTTCCCTGAGATTCTCTGGGAG
>NW_015175009.1:42852-50757 GCF_001447785.1 Gekko japonicus | reverse complement strand
TGACACTGTCTAACCATCTCATCCTTTGCCGTCCCCGTCTTCTTTGACCTTCAATCTTTCCCAGCATCAGGGTCTTTTCCAGTGAGTGCTCCCTTCTCATTTGGTGGCCAAAGTATTTGAGCTTCAGTTTCATTATCTGGCCTTCCAGGGAACAGTCAGGGTTGATTTCTTTGAGGATTGACTGATTTGTTCTTCTTGCAGTCCAAGGGACTCTCAAGAGTCTCCTCCAGCACCATAGTTCAAAAGCATCTATTCTTCGGCGCTCGGCCTTCCTTATCGTCCAACTCTCGCAGCCATACATGACTACTGGGAATACCATTGCTTTGACCATGCGGACTTTTGTTGGCAGGGTGATGTCTCTACTTTTTATCATGCTGTTTAGGTTCGCCATCGCTTTCCTCCCAAGGAGCAGGCGTCTTTTAATTTCATGGCTGCAGTCACAGTCTGCGGTGATCTGGGATCCCAGGAACGTGAAGTCTGTCACTACTTCCACGACTTCCCCTTCTATTTGCCAAGGAGTGATGGGGCCGGATGCCATGATCTTAGGGGTTTTTTGGATGTTGAGCTTCAAGCCCACTTTTACCCTCTCCTCTTTTACTCTGAGCAAGAGGCTCTTGAGGTCCTCTTCACTTTCTGCCATTAGAGTGGTATCGTCTGCATATCTGAGGTTGTTGATCTTCTTCACATACAGAGATTAAAAGTTGGGATTCACTGTCAGAGGATGTCATGATGGCTGCAGGAATCAACAGTAAAAGGGGATCAGATAGATCCTTGGAGGATAGGTCCATCAGTGGCTACTAGCCATAGTGGCTGAGGGGAACCTCCCCATTCAGAGGCACTAAAACTCTGAATCACAGAGCCAGGAGGACACAGCAGGCAAAGCCCTTGGCCTCTATGCTCTGTTGATGGTCATCCAGAGGAACTGGTGGCCACTGTGTGAGATGGGATGCTGGACTAGATGGACTATAGGACTGATCCAGCAAGGGTCATGTTCTTATGATAACAGGCACATTGAGCCTAGAAGCAAATGCCTCTTCTACAAGGCGGATCTTCCTTTTGAGCCCGGATGTTCCTCGGGGAATGTTTCTCCACATCTTCTTACTGCAGTGGCCTCCCCCAGGCACCTCTCCCGTGTGTGTGTGTGTGTCTGTTTTAAGGATTTCTTTTAACCAGTTAAGGAAAGTGATAAACCGTTTCTTCTGTAGATTCTCTAACAACACACAAGACAGATATGGAGAAAGAACAATGCCGTCTTGTGAGAAGGCTCACAAAATCCCAACTTTTATGCTTAGGTGGCAGGCGTCCTGGTTTTGCTGCGTTCTTCCTCAAAACATTGCAGCGGGAGGAGTTTCCGGTGCCTGCGAGACTGCGCAGACAGACCAAGAGAGCCTCCGCGTCTTTGCTCCAAAAAAATGCAAAATAAAAACTAATTGAGGACTATAAAGACTAAAACTACTCGCTGATAAGGATGGGGAGGCAAAGAGGAGGGAAAGGAGGGAAAGGAGCCAAGAAAAATAACGAGGAAGCTCAACAAAGTGAGCAAACTATGCAACCGTCGGATGAAGACTCCCCCCCCCCATTAGAACTCGACTCCGAAGAGGAGGCAACCAGCCGGCAGAGCAAAAGGAAACGTGAGGACTCAATCACCAAAAAAGATATACAGTCTATGCTGGTAGAAATGAAAAAAGAATTTAAAGATAGTATCACCCCTATCCATCAGAAATTGGATGCTATGAATCTCAGCCTAACAGACTTGAAAGAACGGACGGACCAGGCACTGATACAAAGTGCCAGGAGTAAGCAGGACATTCAAAACCTACAGACTTTTGAGACTTGGAGTAAGTCCAAAATTATTCTTTTGGATATAAAGGCACGGGAACGAAAAATTAAATTCAGGGGGATCTCACCAAATTTTTCTACTGAGAAAGACCTCACAGACACTTTAAATGTGTGGCTTCAGGCATTATTGCAACTGCCAGCTGCACCAATTAGCCAAGCTTATCGGCTGAAGCCACTCCAAGCAACCTCGCCCACACTCATACCAGACATTCTTGCTGAGCTAACAGACATTAAAGTGAAGAACATCGTTTTAGAAGCCGCAAGAAAAAATAATGGACTTCAATTAGAAGACATTAAAATACAAGTGTTCCAGGACCTGCCATCCGAAATCTTGACAGCACGTCGGAATCTGAAACCAATTACAAAGAGGTTGACAGAAAAACAAATTAGGTATCGTTGGCTACCACTGGGACATTTATATATAAATTATAAAGGCAGAACCTTCAACGTCCATGATATCAAGTCCGGAGAGGAAATGTTAAGTGCTCTAGAACTTTAAGTTTCGGACAAAAAATGTGATGACAACAGGTTTAATTTCAGATAAGCTGATTTAATATTAATATTTTGTTTTAAACATAGTGACATTAAGGTATAATAGGAGCATAGCGGGAAAGGCACTTGGAAGGAACTCCCCTACCACCTCCCAGAGGGTGGGGCCTTAGAGGAAGACCCCCTTTGGAATTTCCAAAGCCCCATATAGAGGTGGCAATCCCCAAGAACTCCGCCACGAAGATTTAAATTTTGTGGCCGCTGATTATTCTTTTTATTTAAGAGTAATTAAAAGGCATAATATATTATAGATAAGATATGAGAGAAATTCTTTGGGATAACAATAACTATCATTTTATTAAGTTTGTATAATTTGAGTTGGAGTTTAAGGAAAGAAAAAATAGTGTGTTAAGCGTGCACTGGCAATGACGGGGGGAAATCATTTAGTTTCTATAACCATTATAACTTAACAGCCATTGCCAGTGATATGATGTACAAGAGGTTGTAACAGATTATACAGCATTATAAAAAGTGTGATTTGTGTTGTAAGCATGTGAAAAGGAAAATAAAAAATATTAAAAAAAAAGAATGTTAAAAATGGGAAATGAGTATATCAATAAGATGAACAATGAATTTATGTTTGTGTTTTGACTGATATACTCAATAAAAATTTAAATTCAAAAAAATAATAATGCTATCTTAGTGACTGAATCATAGGCCAATGGGTTGAAGGACTTAATATTGACATTAAAATATATTCTAATACCCATTTCATGTGGCCTCAATATATCCTTGTCATTGGTCAAATTTCAAAATCTTCTCAGGGGTTTGCAGCACTCAAACCCCCCAGCTGTATGGACTCAGTGATCTCACCAGGATCTATAACTCAAACGATATAAATCCCCCATAACTCTAAAACTATAAGGCATAGCCTAAGAATTTTTTATTCACGCAAGTGACTTGGACATGGGTGATAACCCAGTAAAAAGGTAAAGGTGAAGGTTCCCTTGCTTGAAAGCCAGTTGAGTCCAACTCTAGGGTTGCGGTGCTCATCTCCGTTTCCAAGCCGAAGAGCCAGCGCTGTCCGAAGACGTTTCCGTGGTCATGTGGCCGGCATGACTAAACACCAAGGCGCACGGAACGCTGTTCCCTTCCCACCGAAGGGGTACCTATTTATCTACTTGCAATTTCTTGCTTTCGAATCGCTAGGTTGGCAGGAGCTGGAACTAGAGACGGGAGCTCACTCCGTCATGCGGCACACTTGGGTCACTCGAACTGCTGAACTACCGACCTTCCACAGGCTGCAGTTCAGCGTCTTAACCACTTGAGCCACCACAGGTCGTGATAACCCAGTACAGCAATTCTAATCAAAATCTGAGATGTAGTGGTTAATTAAAAAAAATGTGGTGATCTGTGGTGGAACAACCCCATTGAAGAAGATAACAGTGGTTACCCAGACCTCATTGCTGGTGGGAAGGGGCTCACTGTATGGCCCACTCCACCACCCCGCTCTCCTCCATTTGGGCCTCGAGGTCCTTGCAAGGGCAGCAAAGCCCTTCAGGCCTTGTTGGATGTTGCCCAATTGTTGCTGGTCGAGAAGGAGCCCTCATAGCAGTTCAAGTTTCAGACTCCCCAAAATGTAAGTCCACCACTGCAGGTTCAGATCCCTGTCCTGCCATGAAAACTCTCTGGGTTACCTTAGGTCAGTCATTCTTTCAGTCCAGCTACTTCCCTGGGTGGTGGTTGTGGAGATAAAACAGAGAATGGGAGAAAGATGGTGTAAGCTGCCTCGGGGACCC
Source organism: Gekko japonicus (assembly GCF_001447785.1). Taxonomy (NCBI): domain Eukaryota; kingdom Metazoa; phylum Chordata; class Lepidosauria; order Squamata; family Gekkonidae; genus Gekko; species Gekko japonicus. The sequence goes on along the minus strand of NW_015175009.1, from coordinate 46,630 downwards.
ATTGGGGAGGAAAGTGGGTCAGAGAGATGAAAATAAATGGTGATGGTGGTGGAAAGTGCAGTCGTGGCGGCTGACCTATGGTGGCCCCTTTGGATTTTCAAAGCAAAGAGAGATTCAGAGGTGCTTTGCCCCTGCCTGCCTCCATTTAGCAACTCTGGACTTCCTCGGTGGTCTCCCGCGCAAGCACTAACCAGAGCCAACCCTGCTTAGCTTCCGAGATCTGCCTAGCCTGGGCCATCCAAGTCAGGGCATCAAAATAAATGCAGACATTAATTTCATGTATCATACAGTGAGGAACCCTGGTTAGCCACCAGAGTAAGGGTTCAGACACAAGAGAGGAAGATCAGACATCTCATTCCTTCGTGAAATGCAGACTGGAATCTCACGCAGCCTCAGTTTGACTCGGGTCTGTGCAAGGAAGGGAGAGGGGCTTTTCCCTTCAACCTCCACATGATTTCTCTGTTTGAAACTCAGCTTGCTTTGTTATTAGGCTATTTAAAGGGCAGGGGATCCCTCCTTTAAAAGGCTAAACATAAAGCAGAGAGCTGGGATTAAAATCGCAACACAAAATGGAGGTTGGTGGATTAAACTTCCAGTCCATTCCCTGTACAGCCCTGAAGCAAACTCAGGCTAAGCAAGGCTGCGATTTTCATTTTACGAACTGAGCAAGATATGTGATTGTCATCTCATCTTTTTGAGTCTTGGAAGTCCTGCACACATAACATATTTTGATGCACAGGGTCAACAGACACCTGGGGGCGGGGGGGAGAGAGGAAGGAGGTCATGGGCCCCACTTTTCACAACCAAGCATACTGTCCCCCAGCTACTCCTAAACACATTCACCACATATAGGCAAAACATGTACACTCTGTAAGCATATAGTCATGGGATGCTTCTGATCACAAGGAAAGAGGTGGGTGCACCATGAACATGTATAAATTTTGTACCCATGTATGGTGAACATGTGCAGGTGGAGCAGTAAGATCAGAGGTCGATTCGGGGGGAATCGCGGAGGATCACAGTTTCCCCGGGTGAAGTGCGGGGCACACGACGAAGCCCCACCCCCTGCTTCCGGCCGCCCTGCTTCCAGACCTTATTCAGCCAAGAGGAGGCAGAAGAAGAGGGAGGGTAAGTTGCTTCCTCCCCGCCTCTCCCCACCCCTGCCTGCCTGGGGCCAGGGAGGGCCTTGGCGGGGCTTCCTCGCACTCCCGCCGGCCTTGCAGGTCCACTGCCGGGCCTTCTGATGTCAGGGGGTGTGGCATATGCTAATGAGTTATGCTAATGAGTTCCCCTAGCTCTTTTTCTATGAAACGACCCCTGAGTAAGATAATCGGAAAAGCCCCTGAGATGTAATCTCTAATTTAGGTGATAGACCAGGTTAAATGCTTCTAAATCTGTTGAAATCAATAGGTTTAGAACAGTGTAATTCTGTTCAGGATTACATTGAGAGTCACATGCGGGGAGCAGACCATGATTGCCATATGGAATGGCCATGGTCTACTGCATCCCAACAGGGAAAAGGCAGCTGTCCTTTATGATGTGGCAGGAGAACTCTGAAGCGATCTCCTGTTTCTTGGTGGAAGTCCTCTTGACAGGCATCTCTGGGCAATGATGGCTCCTCTGCTGGGCTAACCCAATACTATTCTGCCTTTTCAGACATGCTGTTGGTATCATTCGGATGTTACATTTTGGGCTATATGCCTAAAACCTAAGGTGTGAAGGAATCCTAATACACAGTGATGATTTTGTTTCTCCAAGGTAATTAGTTATGAGAGTTACGAATACTTTAAACCAGGGGTGTCGAACTCATTTGTTATGAGGGCTGGATCTGACGTAAATGAGACCTTGTTGGGCCGGGCCACTTGTGTCATAAAATGTAATGCCAGGCAGCGGAGATATCTTTCTTTGTTTGATAAGCCTTTATCGGCATATGTATATACATTTCCTTGGGAGGAAAGCGATGGCAAACCTAAACAGCATGATAAAAAGTAGAAACATCACCCTGCGAACAAAAGTCTGCATGGTCAAAGCAATGGTATTCCCAGTAGTCATGTATGGCTGCTGATTATAAGGAAGGCCAAGCGCCGAAGAATAGATTCTTTTTAACTATGGTGCTGGAGAAGACTCTTGAGAGTCCCTTGGACTGCAAGGAGATCAAATCAGTCAATCCTCAAAGAAATCAACCCTGACTGTTCCCTGGAAGGCCAGATAATGAAACTGAAGCTCAAAGACTTTGGCCACCAAATGAGAAGGGAGCACTCACTGGAGAAGAAGACCCTGATGCTGGGAAAGATTGAAGGTCAAAGAAGACGGGGACGGCAAAGGATGAGATGGTCAGACAGTGTCATAGATGCAACGAACATGAAATTCAGCAAACGTCAGAGGACTGCGGAAGACAGGAAGGCCTGGCGTGATCTGGTCCATGGGGTCGCAAAGAGTCGGACTCGACTGTGCCACTGAACAACAACCACACATTACTTTTTAAGATCTAAGGTTATTTAAGTGTAGGCCAAGGAAACCTGGCTACAAAAAAATACATATGTAAGTAGACACCAATTCCTGTTGAATGTGTACTCGGTGGCTAGCCCAGGTTTCTCTCTGTGTAATATAAAAGCGGCCCAAAACCCTGAACAGTTTCTTCAGTCCCACAGCACTTGGAGATAGGGTTGCCAGGCAGGGCAGTGCCTGGCAACAGGCTGGTGGATTGTGGGAGGAGAAATGGGGAGGGGGCATGTCAACTGGGGTATTATGTCACTTCTGGTACAAACCAGTTACCATAGAGTTTCTGGCAATTTAGAGAGGTACCCTATGTCACTTCCCATTTTCTAGAGGAAGTGATGCAATGTTGTACATGACACAGCCTATTTTTTTCCATGCCGCCACTCAGGTTAGGGGTGCCAACATTGGATTGGCAAATTCCTGGAGATTTGGGCGTAGCGCCTAAAGATGGCGAGGTTTGGGGAAAGGAAGGACCTCAGGCAGGTATAATGCCATAGAGTCCACCTTACAAAGTGTATTTATTTATTTATTTACTAGGAAAAAGGCCCGTTGTGGAAATAAATACAACGGCCTCTAGAAAGAGGCTCTGGGCGGGTGTCCCGGCCTTGGACACTCAATGTCAATTTGCTGTGGCGACCTCAGCAGGGTATAATGACACTGAGTCCACCATTTTCTCCAGAGGAATTGATCTCTGCTACCTAAAGAACAGTTGTAATTTTGAATGATCTCCACCCCTCACCTGGAGATTGGCAACGATGGTTCCCCAATGGTGAATGGTTGGTTTGGAGGGTGGAGTCTATGGGTTTGTACCTGTCCGAGGTCCCACACCTCCTGAAACCCTCCAGGCTCCATCCCTCACATCTCCAGGAATTTCCCACCTGGAGTTGGCAACCCTATCTTCTTCCCAGCCAATCATCAACCTACCTTTATTTCCCCCTCACTCTTCAGCTTTCCACCCCCCACACACCTGCAGCCTCTCCCGTCCTCTGAAGCCCTGACTGCTACGTCACATTGGCTGTCATATGGGGGCCACCTCAGCAGCATATAAGGATACAGAGCCCACCATTTTCTCCAGGGAAACTGATATCTGCCATCTGGAAAGCAGTTGTAATTCTGAGTGATCTCCAGCCCTCACCAGGAGATTGGACACATTTTACTTCAGAACAGCAAACTGTTTAGAATGTTAGAGGCAAAAGCCAATCAAGTCACATATGGACAGGGGTCATTTCGTAGAAAAAGAGCTAGGGAAACTAATTAGCATATCTCATTAGCATATGCC
>NW_015175009.1:42507-42678 GCF_001447785.1 Gekko japonicus | reverse complement strand
GGCGGAGGCCAATGAGGCTGCATATGCAAATGACCTCTGTGTTCTGACTGGCTATGGGGGGGGAGAGGAACAGCAAAATGTTTAGAATGTTGGAGGCAGGACTCAGACAAAGCAGCCAGTGGATAGGGAGACCCTCTGAATGACAGATCAGAGAGCGAACTGATTTTGGAG
>NW_015175009.1:36727-41249 GCF_001447785.1 Gekko japonicus | reverse complement strand
AACATCTTCTGCTAGGAATATTGCAAAAACAAAATAAACCCTAGCTAGAAATTTCTGTATCTTACCATCAATGTTCCCTCTAAGCTGTGGAGTCTCGTGAGCAAAAATTCTACCTTGTGAGCGACTGGCATTAGAGATGTGAGTGAGCGATTGGGCTGCTGCACAAGCTAGTTTGCTCTGGAGCCCTCCTTCCTGAGCTGAGACAAAAATCTGTGAGCCGGAGGCTAAAAAACTGTGAGCTGGCTCACACTCACTCAGCTTAGAGGGAACACTGCTTACCATCAATGTTCCCTCTAAGCTGTGGAGTCTTGTGAGCGGAAATTCTACTTTGTGAGCTACTGGCATTAAAGTTGTGAGGGAACGATTTGGCTACTGCATACATGAGTTTGCTCCGGAGCCGTCCTTCCTGAGCTGAGACGAAAACCTGCAAGCTGGAGGCTAAAAAGCTGTGAGCTAGCTCACACTAACTCGGCTTAGGGGGAACATTGCTTTACCATAGTATCTGTCAAAAAGGGAATAAAATTCCATATATGGTCACCATTTGTTTGGATTTCATTAATACCATGTTAGAAGATGAGCAAGTGAATGAGCCCGAGATTGTGTAGTAGATGTTGTTAGGTTCAGTTGTCTGGGTGTATGTGGCATCTGGGTTTACTGCAAGCTCTGGAACCTGTGCCCATGTTCAAGTGTCCATGTTTTCGTGTGCACAGACAGCCCCCAGTCTTAAACAGCTTCTCACCCACAATAATACAACATCTAACCTGAACGTCAACTTTGCCATCTTAGGCTCATTCTCTTGCTCATCTTCGAACACTGTATATGCCATTAAATGCCAACAATGCCCTTCGGTTCTCTACATAGGGCAAAGAGGTCAGACCCTACACCAAAGAATAAATGCACACAAATCTGACAGTAAGAGTCACAGGACTGAGAAACCTGTAGGAGAACACTTCAGGCTTCCAGGACATTCAGTGGATGACCTCAAAGTAGCTGTCATATTGCAAAGGAACTTCAAGAACAGACTGGAAAGGGAAACTGCTGGGTTACAAGTTATTACAACAGTCAGAACAACCCCCCTGGACTTAACAGGGATATTACATTCAGTGGATGACCTCAAAGTAGCTGTCATATTGCAAAGGAACTTCAAGAACAGACTGGAAAGGGAAACTGCTGGGTTACAAGTTATTACAACAGTCAGAACAACCCCCCTGGACTTAACAGGGATATTGGTTTCTTATCTCACTACATTTGCTAATCTCATTCAGTCCTTACATCTGTATTCTCACCAAGGAGGGCTACACATCCTCTTTGTTTTAGTGTATCTCTTATTTGGAATAGTAGATAGGAATAGTAATGCAATGAATAGTAGAATGTAATGTAATTTGGAATGGAAGATTGGAATGTATTTCTCTGGTGTGGGGACAGAGGAGACATAACACTGCACAACCAAGCATCCCACCTTAAAGAAAAGGATGCTGTTAGTTGTCTCCATGCATGACAAGAGACGGATGGAGAATATCAACAGGATCTCAGTTAATTACTTTCAGCCTTCCTCAATTTTGAAGGGTACATTTATACATCAGTCTCCAATTTTAATATATTTATTTGCTTCACTATATCTCCTCCTGGAATTGTTCAAAGAAATGGTGACTTAGGCCCCGGTCACACGGGCAGGATATCGCGGGGGGAAGGCATGGCTAATTGCCCCGGAGGAAACTAACACACGGCCGCCCGAGTACACATCCCGGTCGAGGTCCCGTGGTTAGGGGGGAGATGCCGACCAGACGGGTATCCTGCAGCGCAGCACAGAAGCCGTGCCGGCAATCGCACTAGCAATCGCTCTTTGTGTGCATGTGCTGTTGGGCGCTGTTGCACAACCTGCGGAGACGGGTGCCGGATGCCATGTAAGTCCACCGGAAACGCGATCAGACGCCCGCCCTTGGCCTACGGTTTCCGGAAACTAGTACCTTGTAAGTACTAGTTTTTAATTTGCACCTTCGGCGGGGAGCCACAGGTTCGCCACGGGAGCACTGCGCTTCCCAGATGTTGGGGTGTGATCGCGCCGGGAAACTCTGCGGGACTCCCGTGCCTCTCCCGCGGCAACTTTGCCATGTGACCGGGGCCTAAGCTGATTATTCCTGTTTGGTCCTTGCATCTGATAAACATCTTCATTATGCTGCATGCTAACTTGCTGCTCACCCTCTACCTATACGTATGGACTGGTAACTTCCATTCCGATGTATCTGAAGAAGGGTGCATCCACACTAAAGCTTATCCCCAGAATTAAATGTGGTTGGTCGTAAAGGTGCCGCTGGACAAGCTTTGTTCTGTTGCTTCAGACCAACGTGGCGACCCACCTGGATCTGTCAAAAAGGGAGTGTCAAAAATACCCTTTCATGTGAGAAGTTCATGTGAGGAAGGACTGCCAATCAATGTTCCCTCTAAGCTGTGGAGTCTTGTGAGCAAAAATTCCACTTTCTGAGCTACTGGCATTAAAGCTGTGAGCAAGTGATTTGGCTGCTGCATACATTAGTTTCCTCTGGAACCCTCCTTCCTGAGCTGAGACAAAAATGTGTGAGCTGGAGGTTAAAAAACTGTGAGCTAGCTCACACTAACTCAGCTTAGAGGGAATACTGACTGCCATATTAACTTCCAGCTCACCTGAGGAGGAACCTCCAACTTTCAGTGCGGTGTGGTGGTGGTCAGAGATCTGAGAGACCCAGTTTGGAATCTGCACCTCTGCCATGGAAGTTTGTTGAGTGGTCTTGGGCCGGTTATGCACTCTCAGCCTAACTTACTTCACAGGGTTGTTGTGAGGAGAAAATGAAGGAGAGGAGGGTGAGGTAAGCTGCCTTGGGTCCCCACTGGGGAGAAAGATGTGGTGTGAACGAAGTAAATAAATGAATACATTCCAGTTGAAATCCAGTAGGAATCCAGTGATGAAGTAGGGATAAATGGAAACTCCCTGATCTTTGCTGTCCCAGCAGTGGAGGGGTGGCCAGGAGCCAGACAAATAACCAGACAACACCGTGTGTAGGTATAACAGGCCACTACTTTATTGGTTACAGCTGCAAAGGTGTGGCTCGGCATAGGGGCTGAGAGAGCTCTGAGAGAGCTCTGACAGGAAGTGCTCTTTCAAGAACAGCTCTGAAAGAGCATGCAACTGACCCAAGGTCACAGCAGCAGCTGCATGTGGAGGAGTAGGGGATCAAACCGGGGTCTCCAGGACTAGAGTCTGCACTCCTAACCACTACACAAAACCGATACACCGAGGGAAGATGGCACTGGGCCCAACATGCTGCCCACTGTCACAAGGTGCAAATGGGGGCCCTTGGTAGGTCAGGGGCCCGTTCCTCTGCTAAGAATGAACCCCCCAATTCACTTCAGGTGACATTTTGATGGGAACGATAATCTTCTCGGTATGCCATTCTATTTTTACTGCCACGTGCCATTTAGAGATTTTTTTTCAAAACATGTGATAATTAAACTGAATGAACCATTTGGCGGTGGGGAAAGGGCAATTATTACCTGCATTCTCATTGTTTCCAAGGGTAGCTGTGTTGGTTTGCGGGAGGACAGCTAGGCTGAAATCTTATAGCACGTTAGAAACTGAGATTTTTTTTAATTATTATTATTTTCTCTTAAAAGGGTGGGATACAGAAGGAAAAGAAGGGGTAGGGGAGAAATATAGATGCATCGAATTTGTAAAGTTATCATGAATTGTTACATACAACAAGTAAAGTCAGATGCGTTACCAAATGTATTACATGTTTCAAATACAAGAGAGACCATAAAACTTGAATATTGGAGACCAACAAGATTTTTGAAGCAGAAGCTTTCAAGACGAAAAGGAGCTTTGATCAAAAGCTGATACCCAGAAATTCTTGTTTGTCTCCAAGGCGGTACTGGACTTGAAGCCTGTGCTCTTCTTTGCGTCTCATGGTTGCTGTCGAGCCAAACCAACTGAGACGGAACGGGCCAACTTGGACTTGCACACCCTGTTCTGCCCACCCACTCCCTGGGGTTTACTGCTTCCTTCCACTAGGGTACTTACTGCCACCAAGTAAGGACAGGGAGGGGGAAAAAAACCTGACCCAAACCCTTCCTTTTCTTGGTCCAATATTCACTTATTGGTTTTCTTATTGTAATATGTATTAAAGTTATGTGTACCTCAATATTGTTTGACCTCTGAAGAAGGCCCCAATAGGGCGGAAACGCATCAGGTCATGTGTATTGGCCCTTGGGTTTAGGCCACCTTTACTTGTTTATGAGGCTTTCATTTGGGCCCCCATGTATGTTTTTAACTGTCTTTCTAATAAATACATGTATTTTTGTATATTATAAGTTTTAACTCAGTTTTTAATACTGGCCATTTATTTACTTATTGCCACCACCTGCTTGTTCTAGGGGTTTCCTACTGGGAAGAAGAAGAAGAAGAAGGAGAAGAAGAAGAAGAAGAAGAAGAAGAAGAAGAAGAAGAAGAAGAAGAAGAAGAAGAAGAAGAAGAAGAAGAAGAAGAAGA
>NW_015175009.1:31863-36716 GCF_001447785.1 Gekko japonicus | reverse complement strand
AGGAGGAGGAGGAGGAGATTGGATTTATACCCCACCCTTCACTACACAAAAGTGTCTCAAAGCGACTTACGAACTCCTTCCCCTTCCCCTCCCCACAACAGACACCCTGTGAGCAGTGTTCCCTCTAAGGTGAGTTAGTGTGAGCTAGCTCACAGCTTTTTAGCCTCCGGCTCACATGTTTTTGTCTTAGCTCAGGAAGGGACGGTTCCAGAGCCAGCTAATTTATGCAGTCACCAAATCGCTGGCTCACAACTTGAATGCCGGTAGCTCACAAAGTAGAATTTTTGCTCTCAGGATTCCACAGCTTAGAGGGGACATTGCCTGTGAGGTAAGTGGGGCTGAGAGAGCTCTGATAGAAACTGCTCTTTTTTTCAAGAACAGCTCTTATCAGAGCTACGGCTTGCCCAAGGTCATCCAGCAGGTGCAAGCGGAGGAGTGGGGAATCAAACCCGGTTCTCCCGGATTAGAGTCCGCACACTTAACCACTACCCCAAACTGGAATCCCAGTTCCCCTTCCTGTTTCGAAGGCCTGGCTTTGGGGGGGTCTCCCACTACCCAGAGCCTGGTTACCACCGAGACCAAGTTCAGCTTTGGGTCTCCCCTGGAGAAACAGCTACATGTTCCCTGACTGTTTTCCTCCCAGCCCGAATGCCCTTCTTACGATAGCGTGTCCACAGTGGTTGGGGGTCTGTGTGGTCCAGGGATTAAAGTCCAATCCTTCCAAGTCAAAAAAGAATTTATTAAAAAATATATAATATGTACAAGCCTGCTGCAGCACAGCACTAGATCAGAAAATGGAATGCAAAGAAAATTCAGTAAGAAACACTCCCTCCTTTTCCTGGTTCCTACTAGGGGTCATTTCCTAGAAAAAGAGGTGCAGGAGCTCATTAGCATAACTCATTAGCATAACTTATTTGCATATGCCACACCCCCTGACATCACTGGAAGTGTGTCAGAAGACAACACCCACCGCTCAGGCTCCACTGGACTGTTCTGGATTGCTAGCTATTGCGGGGGGGGGGAATGTACAGATCGCAGAGGAGGGAGAGCTTGTACCTGAATAAAACTTGGTCTTAAAGGTGCCACTGGACCGTTTTGGATGGGGGGGCTCTGCAACTTACCTGGCTGCTTCTTGCTCTGACTGAGGGCTGCTGGGAGCAGGGGGTGGGGCTTGTTGCATGTGCCAGGGCTCGGCTCCTGTGCGCTCCTGCAGGAAATGACCCCTGGTTCCTACACATGCCCTAATTAGGTGTTCAAATACAGGGAAGGAGCTTGAAAGGTTGCAAGTCTGATCCCTCATTGTCCCATTTACCTGAAAGGCCACATGGTATGAAGAAAAATGGCTGCCACAGTGACCATTCTGGCCAAAGGGCTGCCCCCTTGTTGAGGCTCAAGCACCAAGGGACAAAGAGAGAGCTCCTCCTTGGCGCAAGAATTTTTTTATTAAACCCACTTTACATCAGTCACTCCACCTACTTTTGCCTGGTCCACCCAGATCACAGGTGCATCCTGGGACTCCTAGGTGCATCTTGGGACACTCAGGTGCATCCTGGGAGCCCTCCTGGAAGTCATCCGGGAAACCTCCAGGAATCAACTGGAGGCTTAAGGGAGATTTGTTCAATTGCCATTTTTCTCTAAGGGGATTGATCTCTGTGATTTGGACTGAAATGGAAATTCAAACACAAAGGTCCTTTTGATTCAGATGCTTTAGCTAATTTTAACTTTGTGATGACAATTGAATGATTACCAAAATATCGAATAGTAATTATCTGATATGTATTATTTAATGGATGCACCTTTGTTGAATGTTGACATATATTGTTAATTGTACTCTTATTGTTTCTCAATAAAATATATACCTTTCAAAAAAAAATCTGTGATTTGGAGATTGTTTGTAATTCCGGGAGATCTCCAGTCCCTGCCTGGAGGTTGAAAACCCTAGCCTGGGTCTCTTGGAACAAGGCCTAACCCAATCATGATAGAATCCACTAGGTTATAAGTCTCTGGAGCTCAGCTCTTTTCTGGCCCTTTAGTCAATTAGACAATTCAGAGTCTTTTTTAAGAAGCCAATTTGAACAGGGATGGGAGTAAAGATAGATGCAGGTGTTTTCTGTGTTGGGTTTTTAAAAACAAAACAAAAAACCAGTCACTATTTCCTCTCCATAGCCTATTAATGGAGGCTTGATGTTTCTGTCATGTCGAGATGTTTATTTATCTGAGCTGTTGATCTGTGTCTCCCACAAATCACAGGTTGAGACCCATGTAATGTGACAGTTACTATGGTAACAATTCATTTATTAAGGGGGGGGACAAAGAGGGAAAGCGCTATAAAAGCCCAATTAAATGAATGGCGAGGGCTGGCGAGATTGCTCATGCAGCGTCCCTTAACCAGGACCCTCCCCGTGTCAGTCAGATCACGTCTGCTGCATGCATCACACGCATCTCATCCAGCATCAGCGTCTGCTCTATGTGTCATGAGTGCTGCTGGTACTTCCTGTTGATTTATTTCCCATGGTGCATGGAGTTCATTTGCATACCCCTTCTCCACACTGGCTCTCCTAATACACAAAAAAAGCAAAAACATCCCCAAAAGATGCACGTGCAGAGCAATACTCCCGCTAAGCTGTGGAGTCTTGTGAGCGGACATTCTACTTTGCGAGCTACTGGCATTAAAGTTGTGAGTGAACGATTTGGCTACTGCATACATGAGTTTGCTCCGGAGCCATCCTTCCTGAGCTGAGATGAAAACCTGCGAGCTGGAGGCTAAAAAGCTGTGAGCTAGCTCACACTAACTTGGCTTAGGGGGAAACATTGCTTTACCATAGTGTCTGTCAAAAAGGGAATAAGATGGGGGGGCTCTGCAACTTACCTGGCTGCTTCTTGCTCTGACTGAGGGCTGCTGGGAGCAGGGGGTGGGGCTTGTTGCATGTGCCAGGGCTCGGCTCCTGTGCGCTCCTGCAGGAAATGACCCCTGGTTCCTACACATGCCCTAATTAGGTGTTCAAATACAGGGAAGGAGCTTGAAAGGTTGCAAGTCTGATCCCTCATTGTCCCATTTACCTGAAAGGCCACATGGTATGAAGAAAAATGGCTGCCACAGTGACCATTCTGGCCAAAGGGCTGCCCCCTTGTTGAGCTCAAGCATCAAGGGACAAAGAGAGAGCTCCTCCTTGGAGCAAGAATTTTTTATTAAACTCGTGTCTCCACCCACTTTACATCACTCACTCCACCTACTTTTGCCTGGTCCGCCCAGATCACAGGTGCATCCTGGGACTCCTAGGTGCATCTTGGGACACACAGGTGCATCCTTGGAGGACTCCTGGAAGTAATCTGGGAAACCTCCAGGAATCAACTGGAGGCTTCCTAGCACCAAATCCCACAAACAGATTGTCTTGTAGGTCCATTTGCATTTGTAAAGCTGGAATCTGGCAGGCTTCCTGCCTTCCAGAGAAGAGGGGGAACTCAGAGGGAAGAGAGAGGGAAGTTTCTGCTGCTTACCAACCTCCCAGGAGAAAAGGCATTTCCCCACACCAATCATAATACAGTGAAGAATGCAATAGAAGGTGCCTTCCTTATAACCAAAATGTTTCATTCATTCTAGCAGTAGTATCTCAAATATTTCAATAATCCTCCTTTGTCTGCAAACATGCGGCCTGCTTTCCTGGGGTCCATTGTCCCATCCGATCTGTTTTGCAAAGTACTGTGCAGTAATACAATATCCAGCTAATAAATACGGATGCACGGTTTATTGCTTAATAGTTCTAAGGTTAACAGTCATGGTGAATGACTGCATTTAATATGTCAATGAGGCTGCAGAATGCCAGGGTGAATAGCTTTAACACACATTAGTTCTACCTGTGAATCTGCAACTAAGAGTCCTGTCAGAAGAGCATTCAAACGGGGATCAGTATTGATTCTGGCCCTTGGCTGCAGCAGCTTAAATGGATACATGCCGAGGGAATTATATGCCGGGACATGATGCAGGGTATTAAATTTGGCATCACCTGGTGCACCAGCCCTCAATGCTAAGAGCAAATACAATATCAGGTGATTAGTCAGCGGCACTACCTCTTTGATCAGTTTGCAGTCATGACGGACAATCCAACCTGTGTTCTGTGACAGCCATTTTGTGGACAGGCTCTTCCATATTTCTGATAGTTTTCAGAAATGATCTTCTGATTGAAAACAAGAAGAAGAAGAAGAAGAAGAAGAAGAAGAAGAAGAAGAAGAAGAAGAAGAAGAAGAAGAAGAAGAAGAAGAGGTGGGGCTGTTGTACACATCGTTTATGAACCACTTTATACTCTGCCACTGACTAACAGGTTTGACTTGGTGGGTGCACTTAGCACTTCCATGGTGCATATGTTAAGTGCCTTTGATTATTTTCTGTCCTACAGGGCTGAGAGATTTCTGAGAGGTGACCCAGCTAGCTTCATGTGGAGGAGTGGGGAATCAAACCTGGTTCTCCAGATTAGATTCCACCGCTTTTAACCACTACATTAAACATTGCTGCTTTGTGTAATTGTTAGAGCTTAGTCCATTTACATTGTCCTCATTGGATATCCCCATATAAGCCAAATCTGGCTATGTGGCTTGGTAAAGCTACCTGAGCCCAAGAGATTCACTAAAGCCCTCATGGTGTGGTGGTTAGAATGCTGGGCTAGGATCTGCGGCCAGTCACACTCAGCCTAACCTACCTCACAGGGTTGTTGTGAGGATAAAAACAGAGGAGAGGAGAATTTGCCTTAGGTCCCCATTGAGGAGGAAGAAAGAGTATAAATGAAGCAAGCCAGTAAATAAACAAGCCCAGCATTGGAGTGAGAACTTCACGGGTCTGGCTCCAGCTCAGGTCTCCA
>NW_015175009.1:25755-31499 GCF_001447785.1 Gekko japonicus | reverse complement strand
CAAACGCTTCTGTCCCATTTAGGAAACGGGGCTGAAGCGTTTTACCTGTCAACCGCTTCCAAGTAGTCTTCAGTTTCCCCTCCCGGTTCTGATGTGCTTTTCCCCCGCCGTTTTTCGCCCGCGCGGGCGATCTCCGGCTTTGTTTTTTTGGAACAGCAGTATATCAACCCCATTGGAATGCCTGGAGTGTTTTGTTATAGCACTATAGTGCTATAAAGCGAACGTTCCCAAAAAAAACAAAAAAAACCCAGAGATTGCCCGCATGGGCAAAATATGGCATGGAAAAAGCAGGGGAAAGCGGTGCAGTCTGAAATGGCAAACTGCTTCAGATCCAGCTCTTTACCGGAAGGGGAAAGCCATGTGTGAAAGGGCAGCCCCTTACTCCACGACGGATGAAAAATGGCTTCAAAACGGGTTAAAAAGGGTAATGTGAAATTCCTACTTGTGACTGACCCAAGGTCACACCCGCAACTCCATGTGAAGGAGTGGGGAATCAAACCCAGCTCTCCCAGATTAGATTAGAGCACTCCTAACCACTACTCCAAACTGGCTCTCATACTGGAAGCCATCTTCATGGTTCCCACCCTTATCTCAAAAAAGCTTACTTTTAGGAGAGATGGTGTGTGAGAGTTGCTACTCTGAGCTTAAGTGTGGGTTGGAAGAAGGCATGCCCAGAAGAGATGAAGAAGGAGAATGTGCCTTTGAAGTGCAACCAACCTATGGCAACCCCATCCACAGGGAGTTCCAGAAAAGAAGACAAGCAAAGTTTTGCCACTGCCTTCCTCTGCATAGCCACCCCTGTCTTTCTTGGTGGTCTCCCATCCAAGTAGTAACCATGGCTGACCCTGTTTAGCTTCCGGGCTCTGACAAGCTCAGGCTAAGAGCCAGTTTGGTGTAGTAGCTAACTAGACCATCCTAGGGCCAGGCACCTGCAGGAGGCCTTGAGCAGTTGACCAAAGAGGGCGTGGGGAGTTGTAATGGAGGAAGAGGAGGAGGAGAAGTAGTAGTAGTTGTTGTTGTTGGATTTATACCCCAGCCTTCGTTTGGAGTCTCGGAGCACCTTACAATTGCCTTCCCTTTCTCTCCCCACAACAGACATAAGAACATAAGAACATAAGAGACGCCAAAGTTGGATCAGGCCAAAGGCCCATCCCGTCCAACACTCTGTGTCACACAGTGGCCAGAAATACCAGTGCCATCAGGAGGTCCACCAGTGGGGCCAGGACATTAGAAGCCCTCCCACTGTTGACCCCCCCCCCAAGCACCAAGATGACAGAGCATCACTTGCCCCAGAGCCCCTATCTATACCTTGTGGCTAATAGCCACTGATGGACCTCTGCTCCATATGCTTATCTAATTCCCTTTTGAAGCTGTCCATGCTTGTAGCCGCCGCCACTTCCTGTGGCAGTGACAGTTCTCCTTTGAAGTAGGTTCATCCTGTGAAGTAGGTGGAGCTGAGAGAGCTCTTGAGAGAACAGCTCTGAGAGAACTGTGACTGGCCCAAGGACACACCAGCAACTCCAGAGTAGAGCCCGTGCTCTGAACCACTACACAAAACTAGCTCTCTTTTGCTGCCAAAGGATCCAAGCCTCTCCTTGAGAACCAGTTTGGTGTAGTGGTTAAGTGAGCGGACTCTAATCTGGGAGAACCGGGTTTGATTCCCCACTCCTCCACTTGCGCCTGGCTGGATGACCTTGGGCAAGCCATAGTTCTGATAAGAGCTGTTCTTGAAAAAGAGCAGTTTCTGTCAAGAGCTCTCTCAGCCCCACCTACCTCACAGGGTGTTTGTTGTGGGGAGGGGAAGGGAAAGGAGTTTGTGAGCCACTCTGAGACACCTTCAGATAATGAAGGGTGGTGTATAAATCCAATTTCTCCTCCTCCTCCTCCTCCTCTCCTTCTCCTTCTCCTTCTTCCTGGAACCCTTCAGAGTGCCGCCCACCAGGACATTTCCCTGTAGATTAATTGGCCAGTCCAACTCTAACATTTTGCAACAGACGGCCTTGAGCACAGCATAAGAGCACAAGTCTGGGTTCTTCAACATGTCGTGATCCTGGCACATCAGCAACTTTCTGCAAGTCCCAGAATTCATCCTGACAGCCCAGAATCCCACTTCAAAAAGAAATCCTGGCATTTGGGGAAAGATCTCGATATGCTAGAATCGCTTTGGAGAACTGCTTTGGGTTAGTTCCGTTAGTTACCGAAGCGCCGAGACTGATACTTCAGAAAGAAAGAAAGGCAGGAATCTCCCGCTTTGACAACTGATCTCCAGCTGACAGAGATCAGCTCCCCTGGAGAAAATGGCTGCTTTGGAGGGTGGACTCTATGGCACTGTACCATGCTGAGGCCCCTCCCCAAACCCCGCCCTCTCCTGGCTCCACCCCCAAAGTCTCCAGGTATTTTCCAACCCAGAACTGGTAACCCTAGTGCTGCGGAGCTAATCAGCTGTTCAGCAGTGGAGACAGCCACCTCATAACCAGCTTTCTTCCAGTCAGGGCTTTTTTTCCCTGGCGGAACGTGCCGGAATGGAGCTCCAGAACCTCTTTGACAAAACTCTTTTTAAAATGTTTGACAGTTCGTGAGATTTCAGTGTACAGATCGAAAACGTCATTTCTCTCTCAAGAGTTCTGGAACCTCTCCCTCCCCTTTTTTTTTAAAGCCCCGCTTCCAGTCAAAATCCGCAGGACATTTCTTCCGTAAGCATTCCTCGTATCTCAGAGAGTGAAGGAGAGGGAGAGATTTCTGAATGTGCATCTTCAGGGCAAAGCAGCTTTCGTCCGCGAAGAGAGCCAGGCCCTGCCTTTGTCAGACACATATGCTGTCCCCCGAACCAGATGGTGGGCTTACATATGGCCTGAGCTGTAAGCGGTAATGGCCGGCGAGGCCTCGGGCCTTCTGTTTTTAAACCTGCCCTGGCTGGCGGAATGGATGTGTCTGCAGCCTCTCTGCTGCGACAGGCTGATCGGGAGCATTGGGGGCCACGGTCTGTGTAATCAGTCAGCGAAGCCCACAAATTGCTTCTGGAGATGAGAAGTCCTTTGGACTGAAAGATCTCTGCCAACTTGAGGTTAGCATCATTGCTGCTGTTGTCAATACAAACAAAGGCACCTCTTGCCCCTCTGTCAAAAGACCGGGGTGGGAAAGGGGGGGCAGGGAGTAAAAGAGTACTAGAGAACAGTTCCCAAATTGCCTCCCACTTGTAAACTGCCAGACATGCTGCCATGGCAAAGCGTGTGGGGCTCAGGAAGTCTTGGAAATCACAGTGTGTATTGCCCATCTGTTCACAGCAATATGCCCAGAACACCAGGTTTCTAAGTATACAATTTAGCCATGCAGCAGTGCTTATTGTTCAAGACCTAGATTGTTTTCCTCCTATTTATTGCTGATTTGTAACCTCTCTGCTCCTCTTTCTTTCTTTCTTTCTTTCTTTCTTTCTTTCTTTCTTTCTTTCTTTCTTTCTTTCTTTCTTTTTCTCTCTCGCTCACTCTCATGCACATTCTTTCTCTCATACAACCCAAAATACAGCATGAGATTCATTTTAAGCCGGCTCCCATAAAGATTTCAGTTCCTTATGGAGTTGCAGAAAGGTAATTCACGGCCATGAACAAAGCATGATTTGGGGACTTCCTACATACATACATACAGAGGTCGATTTGGGGGGGGGGGGATCACAGTTCCCTCGGGTGAGGCCGCTCCCATAAAGATTTCAGTTCCTTCTCTTATGGAGTTGAAGAGAGATAATTCACGGCCATGAAAAACGCATGATTTGGGGACCTCCTACATACATACATATGCACTGTTAAGTCACAGATGACTTATGGTGACCACAGCAAGGGGCTTTCAAGGCAAGTGAGAAACAGAGGTAGTTTGCCATTGCCTTCCTCCGCAGAGCCTTCCTGGGTGGTTTCCCATCCATACGCACTGTAGAAATTGTTCTTTTCAATGGACAGCCAATTTCATAGTCTGGGGCAAGAGTTATTAAAGATAATGTCACCAAAATCACTTTGAATACAGTCCTCCCCTTCTTCTCAAGACACCCCCCTCATGACTTTCAACAAACAAAGGGGCTCCGTTTTATTGACACCCAAAGTACATTATTTTCCACACATTTGAATGGACAGCTTATTCCAGTTCCTCATTAGAGATAATGCCCAAGGTTATTGGCTGGAAACACTGTCCTTCTCCTTTGGAAGGATCTGATTGGAAGGAAGGATGCCATTGCCCAGAATATCAGTAGAATCAAAGAACAACGTGATGCGCACATACACATGTTGCTGCTAGCTTGTTAAGCACCAGAACTCAAAAACGGGATGGATTTTTTTTCTGGGGAGGGTAGTTTCATTTCACAAAGAGTCCCAAATTGCTAATGCCCTTTCAGGAAATAATTGCAACTACACAATCAGTGATTTTTAAGGTATATTTTCAGCTTGGGAACTTATTTATTTATTTTGGGATTTATATCCCACCCTACCCACGCGGCCCCGGGCGTGGTATGTTTTAAGGTATATTTTCAGCTTGGGAACTGCATTATCCACAACCCAGAACCAATAAATTGAGGTTGCTCAGCCTCACAGGACCCCAGGACAGTTTGCTCCTTTGCCAAGCCCACCCCACATCCTTGGCCACTTAAGCCTGGAAACCCCCCCTCAGATTACGTGCCAGGTGGGGCCTGGAGATCTCCCAGAAATATAACTGATCTTTGACTACAGAGATCAGTGTCTCTGGAGAAATTGGCAGCTTTGGAGGGCGGGATCTATGGCACAAAACCACACTGAGCCTTTCTCTACTTACCAAGAATAGTCGGCGGAAGAGCTCTCCTGAAAGCTCCCTGCAGGCACAACTCTGCACTGCCTTCTCCTACCACCCAATTTAAACCAGACGGCAGGAGAAACCAAGCCAATTTCAGGATTGGGCTGTTTTGGGGTGTTTTTTTTTAAACTGGCATTTTCCAGTTCGGTTCTACTGGACCTGAAAAAGTCTGAAAAATCCCAGATCTGAATACCATACTGGTATTTGGGTCTGGGATTTTTTTGGAAATCCAATTTTTCCCCCCCGGGTCCAATAGACCCAAACCGAAAAATACTAGTAAAAAGAAATGTGCACACCTCTGCTACAAACAGATAAACAACTGGAGCATAACATCCCTATTATCACAATTGGAGAAAAAAAGATAAGAAATAGGGTTTGGATAATTGACATTGCAGTCTCAGGAGACAGCAGAATAGAAAAGAAAGAACAAGAGAAGACCGTGAAATACCAAGGCCTACGAATAGAGTTAGAGGACCTCTGAGAGAAGAAGGTTACTGTTGTGAGAAAAATAAAATAGTTGGTTCAGAAAATTTAAAACCCATTTTATACAGTTAATTTTATAAAGAAATCATAGTGTTTTTCTCCTCTATTGCTGTAACTTTCCAAACAGCTAGCAGCACAGTGAACATGATTTTGCTAGGCCTTTGTCTCAAGAGATATCTTTCCTCCATCATTCCATTTTATACAGTTAATTTTATAAAGAAATCATAGTGTTTTTCTCCTCTATTGCTGTAACTTTCCAAACAGCTAGCAGCACAGTGAACATGATTTTGCTAGGCCTTTGTCTCAAGAGATATCTTTCCTCCATCATATACACAGGAACCAACATTTGCATTACATTGTTCATGAATCTAAAGAATTTGGAAACATTTAAGAATAAAACATTGGTATGCACCTGCCATTAAGTCAAGGAAGCCAGAATATTTGCAATACTAAAG
>NW_015175009.1:9247-21997 GCF_001447785.1 Gekko japonicus | reverse complement strand
TCTCTGAGAGCTACAGCTGTAGAGATGCTGCTCCAGTTTGGTGTAGTCGTTAGGAGCACAGACTCTAATCTGGGAGAACCGGGTCTGATTCCCCACTTCTCCACATGCAGCTGCTGGTGTGACCTTGGGTCAGTTACAAGTTACAAGCTGGATCAGTTACAGTTACAAGTTATTTATTGAGCAGTTCTCAAGAAAGCTCTCTCAGCCCCATGTACCTCACAGGGTGCATGTTGTGGATAGGGAAAGGGAAAGGAGATTGTAAACTGGAGATTGTAAAACTCCTTTGGGTAGTGAAGGGTGGAGTATAAATCCAATCTCCTCCTCTTCCTCTTCCTCCCTCCCCTTCTTCTCCTCCTCCTCCTCTTCTTCCTTCCAGCCCATATGTACATGTATACATAGATTCAATCCCTGTCCTGTTAAAAGACATCATGTAGCCAGGGGTCATTTCATAGAAAAAGAGGTGCAGGAGCTCATTAGCATAACTCATTAGCATAACTTATTTGCATATGCCACACCCCCTGACATCACCGGAAATGTGTCAGAAGGCAACACCCACCGCTCAGGCTCCACTGGACTATTTTGGATTGCTAGCTATTGGGGGGGGGGAACGTGCAGATCTGTCCTTGCAGAGGAGGGAGAGCTTGTACCTGAATAAAACTTGGTCTTAAAGGTGTCACTGGACTGTTTTGGACCTGGGGGCCGGGGGGAGCTCTGCAAGTTACCTGGCTCCTTCTTGCTCTGACCGAGAGCTGCTGGGAGCAGGGGGTGGGACTCGTTGCATATGTCTGCCCCCTGGGCTCTTTACTGCCGGAGCTTCGCTCCTGTGCGCTCCTGCAGGAAATGACCCCTGCATGTCGCCATGTCAGCGAATATATTGGACAGCCTCTTCCTGCCAGAGTTCTGAGCTAGAGGGATGAACAGGTTCATTCCTTGTAAGGCCACCACTTGTGTGAGTAAGAAAAGATCCACTCAATTCAGGAGACCAAGGGGTTGCTAAGGCTTGTGCCTTGTTCACTAGTGGCAAACGGAGACCGGATTTTTCGATGACCAGTTCGCCAATTCGCCAGTCTGTTCCTGGATGTTCGGCAGGTTGTTTCACGGTATCCCTGACTTGCCAGGCAGTTCGGCACAACTGGCATTTTGTGCATTCGCATTCTCGCAGTCCAGTTGTCTCCTGCCACCACCACCACCCCATCTCCCGCCATCCTTGTGGACTTGGCAGTGGTTGTGGAAGGGGCTGTCAAGTCACAGCTGACTAACAGCAACCCCGTTGGGTTTTCCTAGCAAGAGACATTTAGGCAATTGTTTATATAGACAATTAGATCACTCACTGATCCTATAAATGTCGTCGATAAATGGTGTGTTTCAATAAAACCCTGCCCTCTGGAATTTGTCTCAGTAGTGATGCTAATGGCTGCCAATCAGTTTGAATCGGCAACGTCTTTGTGGATGCCTGGTTCTGGGGGAGAAATTATGCAGATCAGTTCATCGGGCATTGGCAGCTGGTTGACACAAATCAAACAGATGACGTGATCCCCTCGCATCTCATCACCAGCTTTGAACATGGTAAATCTGGCCATCAAACATGCACATGGTAAAAACTGTGGTATCCTGGTTGTGGTTGGTGGTCATTGGGCCTGGTAGGGCAGAGGGCAGGGTAGTCAGTTTGGTGTCATGGTGAAGTATGTGGACTCTAATCTGGGAGAACCGGGTTTGATTCCCCACTCCTCCACTAGCACCTGGTTGGATGACCTTGGGCAAGCTGTAGTTCTGATAAGAGCTGTTCTCTAAAAAGAGCAGTTTCTGTCAGAGCTCTCTCAGCCCCACCTACCTCCCAGGGTGTCTGTTGTTATAAATCCAGTCTCTTCTCTTCTTCTTAAGTGCACAGACTCTAATCTGGGAACCGGGTTTGATTCCCCACTCCTCCACTCGCATCTGCTGGATGACCTTGGGCAAGCCTTAGTTCTGATAAGAGCTGTCCTTGAAAAAGGGCAGTTTCTGTCAGCCCCACCTACCTCACAGGTTGTCTGTTGTGGAGAGGGGAAGGGAAAGGAGTTTGTAAGCCACTCTGAGACTCCCTTGGGAAGTGAAGGGCGGGGTGTAAATCCAGTCTCCTCTTCTCTTCTTCAGTGGTAGATAAAGTGAAAATCAACAGTAGGTGGAACCAGCTATTTTGGGTTTTGTCCCCACCCTCATCCCTTGCAACACTGCAGAAGAAGACAACCGATGCTCTAGTAATCCCCCATTCTGGTCTCCCCGCCACTTTGGCACTTTGTCCAGATGCCAACATGCAGCTCACTGCAATTTTCTGTTCATATCCATTTTTAGAGGCCACTGATGTGTGTCAATCGAATCTTCACAAATCCTTTTTGTTCTGTGATTTAATCCATTCCTATAGACATGGGTTTGTATCAGTAACCAAAAATGGAAATGGAAACCAAAATTAAAGAAAGGAACTGCACACTGGAAAGGGCAGCAAACTTTACATGCAACTATTTCAGAACTAACTTTCGAAATGGTCCTTAGAATCATAGAATCATAGAATGTTAGAGTTGGAAGGGACCTTGCAGGTCATCTAGTCCAACCCCCTGCACTTTGCAGGAGCAGAGCCAAAAGATAGCCCTACAACACCCTGGACAAAGATGGTCCAGCCTCCGCTTGAAAACGTCCAGCGAAGGAGCATCCACCCCCTCCCGAGGCAGACTGTTCCCCGGCTCAACCACTCTTACAGTTAGGAAGTTTCTCCTGATATTTAGCGGTAATGACTCCCTTGTGATTCCCACCCATTAGATCCAGTCTTGCACTCCAGGGCAAGAGAGAATAGATCTGCTCCATCTTCTACATGGCAGCCCTTCCAATACTTGAAGACTGCAATCATGTCCCCTCTAAGCCTTCTCTTTCCCAGGCTAAACAGACCCAACTCTTTCAGCCTTTCCTCGTAAGACTTGGACTCCAACCCTCTCACCATTCTGGTTGCCCTCTTCTGGACACGCTCGTTTGTCAACATCCTTTCTAAAATGTGGTGCCCAAAACTGGACACAAGACTCCAGGTGAGGCCGGACCATAGCAGAATACGGGGGAACTACCACCTCCTGTGATCTGGACACAATGCTTCTGTTAATGCATCCTAAGATTGCATTGGCTTTCTTCATAGTTACATCACATTGCAGGCTTTCTTCGTAGTTACATCACATTGCAGGCTCATGTTTAGCTTGTGATCAACCAGAACACCCAGATCCCTTTCACATGTGCTGCTGTCAAGCCAAGTCCCTCCCATTCTATATCTGTGCCTTTGGTTTTTTGTACCTAAGTGTAGGACTTTGCACTTATCTCTATTGAAATTCATTTTATTTGTCTCAGCACACTGTTTCAGCCTATCTAGATCATTTTGAATCCTGACTCTGTCTCCTTCAGAATTCGCAATCCCACAGAGTTGAACATGGGGAAGACAGAAACCGCAAGACGGTAACAGAATGACATGGGAGATGTTGGCCTGTGCCTCGGACCAGCAAATAATCCCTGGTATTCTTTGCAGGAACCAGCCCCTTTCTACACTTCTCTTCCCTAACTGCAGATAGGCAAATTGAGCTGAAGAGTCTGGAGATGAAAGCCGGCGACCACTTAGCAGGGCGGGAAGCCAAGAAGAATCCAAAGAACTGCATATCGCGGTAAGAGCAAGAGGGGTCTAGGAGGACAGAAAATAATGACTCAAACCTGGAATCTGGCCAGGGGTGCATAGAAACCTCTCCCCCGTAGGAAGAGCTGGCAAGGTTGCAGGAAAGCAGGCTGCGGAGCAAAAAAAAAAAATTATAGCAGGGGAAAGAAAAGGGGGACGACAGGAGGACTTTAACTAAATAATGAGAAATTTCAAAGAGGAGGAGGATCGCAAGGTCACCGAAAGAGACAGTGTGGCAGTCCCGGGAAAGGTGGGAAGAGTAATTTGATCAAGACGGGGGAGGAGAGACTGTAACTCAAAGAGAGCCAGAGCCAAGAATCCAAATGTAAAGTTCAAAAATGACATATTTTGTCAAAGGGAGATGTGTGTGTGTGTGTGTGTGTGTGTGTATAAAGGTAAAGGTTCCCTTGCTCGAAAGCCAGTCGAATCCGACTCTAGGGTTGCAGTGCTCATCTCCGTTTCCAAGCCGAAGAGCCAGCGCTGTCCGAAGACGTTTCCGTGGTCATGTGGCCAGCATGACTAAACACCAAGGCGCACGGAACGCTGTTACCTTCCCACCAAAGTGGTACCTATTGATCTACTTGCAATTTCTTGCTTTCAAACTGCTAGGCTGGCAGGAGCTGGAACTAGAGACGGGAGCTCACTCCGTCACGCGGCACACTCGGGTCTCGAACTGCTGAACTACCGACCTTCCATAGCCTGCAGTTCAGCGTCTTAACCACTTGAGCCACCGCAGCTCCATATATATATATTCACCCAGTCAGAAAGAGAAAAATGTAACAACCAACAGTGAAGAATCCATCAGGACATGGGAAGGAAGTGTCCTTGTGGGTAGAGAACATGGACTCGGACGCTGAAGCAGTAAACACAGTAAAAATCTGGAGAGGGAGGAAGGAGAATGGACTAATCACCAGGAAATGTTTGGACTGAACTCAGATGCCAGAAATGGAAGGAAAGAACATGAGCCCGGCTGGATCAAGCTGTCCTGGACAACCAGATGGCTCAGGGAAGCACATGGACCAGGAACAAAAGGCAGTAATTCTTCCCATTTTGAGCTCTGGGGTTCATAGCTGTCCAGCGTATGAACAAGGAGGTCCCATTTAGCCAAGAAAGGCCATGGGTAAATTTCTGCAGCTTCCTGCGAGTGAGACAATAATAAACAAAGAAGCAAAGGAATCACTCTCTGCTTGAACCCAAGGTAGCTGGAAGGTTCCAAAGCACAACTGAGATTTCTCTGCTAGAAATAAACAAATGGTTGGGGTTAACTGGTGTGGTTAGCCCGGCGCCCACTAGTTAGCAGAAGTTACCAACGCAGCAGTGTTACTTTACCAAGTTACTCGGCTCACAAGGCTACACAGAGCCATGCTGCAAGTTTCACAGAGAAATGCTTCTCTCTTTATTTGAGAAGTACACTTTTGGATAGGAAAGAGCAGGGATAGGATAGTGTACTAACTTACTAGGCAAGGATGGAGGCAGATGTTGAGAGGGCCATCCGTCTCATGGCTCTAAGAGGTGAGAGCATGTTGTCCCTTTTGCTGTGTGCAGGGAAAAGGGGGAGCGTCGTCTGAGAGAGGGAAAAGAAGGAAGGAAATCGTCCCTGAGAACACGACCCACATTTCAAATGGGACAGAGGCAGAAGAGTAAAGACAGGAAGGAGAGGTCAGTGTGCCTATCTAGCGATCTAGTCTCTCTTGCCACTTGCTTTCTGGAAGTCTGAGATTTCCATACACTGCATTGCACTGAATTATTCTGATAGCCACCAAAAGGAATGAGCCAGTTAGATGGACCCGGGGTTGTTTATAGACAGAGAGTCTTCTTCTGGCTTCCTGTCAATAAACAGGACTAAATGACTATCTACAAGATGAAGAAACCAAATCTGTGATGATCACATGGACGAAAGATATAGGAGAAATAGGAGAAGAAAAGTGGCCGAGAATGTGGAAAACGGTTAAATCTATGAGAGCGGTAGCCTATAAAGAAAACGTGTTTAAAATGTTTCATAGATGGCATTGGGCACCCGATAAATTGGCTAAATGTTACAAAGGATATTCAAATCTGTGTTGGAAATGTAAAATGTATAAGGGAACGTTCTATCACATGTGGTGGAAATGCTCTAAAATGCAAGGGTATTGGAGAATGGTGAGAAAAATCATACAAGAAAGCCTGGGCAAAAATGTAGCATTAAAACCGGAAATATATTTGTTAAATATGATTCCGGAAGGATATAACACTCAGGATTCATACATAATTAGTTATATCATAACAGCTGCCAGACTGCTAATAGCTCGACAATGGAACGTAGAAGGATTGCTGACAAAGGAAGATCTAATAAACAAAATACTAGAACTAGCCAGAATGGACGATCTAAGCTTAATGCTGCAGAATAAGAATGAGAAGGTACATAAAAGGAGATGGGAGAAAGTGTATAAATGGATAGAAGAACAGACGGTAACTTAGGAACCCAAATATGTATTAGAAATAAGATGAAATGAAGGACTCTAATTTGTGTATAAATGAAACAGATGAAATGTTTGTAAATACAATTTTCTTTTATAAAAACAATAAAAACTTTAAACCAGAAAGAAAAAAAAATAAAAAAAGAAAAAAATAAACAGTTGTTCTTGCAAAACCAGAGTCTGCAACAGCATGCTGCCGAAGGCAAGCAGCTGTAACTGATCAGCCTCATCTCCCTCACAGGGGCCGCGTTCAGACCGGCAATTTGAAGCGCTAGGGAGTCGTGGCAAAGAAAACCCAGAACAGGCCCGGAACGGCTTGGTGGTTGTATTCCCGTTCACACCGCAGCAAATGAAGCGGGAGGATACCATGGAGGAAGTGCAAGGGACTATTCACACTGTTGGGCCGCCCCGGTGGTCTGTTAGCGGCTGTTTCTGCGCTGGGCCGCATGCGCCCATGTGCATGGGTGCATGGGTGCAGCAGGAAATAGGGCAAGATCACGCAGGTCCCGATGGTGCCTGCCCGCGGAAACAGCCTATCAGTGTTCTCTCTAAGCTGAGTTAGTGTGAGCTAGCTCACAGTTTCTTAGCCTCCAGCTCACACATTTTTGTCTCAGCTCAGGAAGGAGGGCTCCAGAGCAAACTAATTTAGGCCGTAGCCAAATTGCTGGTTCACAGCTTTCATGCCAGTAGTCTCCGCAGCTTAGAGGGAACATCGGTGCCTATTATCAATGACTGCGGGTTGTTCCCATCTTAACAGCGCTTGCATTCACACTCAGGGAACTGGAATCAACCCGCTCTACACACGGTTTGCTGCCACTTTCACCTGGTATCTTTTAAACTCGGGAGGGAAGTGGCACAGGACGGCTTGAGTACGGCTGGGGGGATGCCTGACAGATGTGCCTGTGTGAACCCGCCCCTATAATCCGCTACTGAAATGCTACTGAAACGTTTGGCTGCCGGGTCAAACTGCCAGTCTGAATACGGTCCGGGTTTCTGTTGTGTGGAGGGGAAGGGAAAGGAGATTGTAAACTTCTCTGAGACTCCTTCTGGTAGTGAAGGGCAGGATATAAATCCAAACTCCTCCTCCTCCTCCTCCTCCTCTTCTTCTTCATCTTCATCTTCTTCATCAAAAATTCCCCTGCCCATTGCAAAACTAGAGCTGGACCACAAACAAATGTGGCATTGCCTGGAAGCAGTCTCTTGGCACGGGCAAGAACACCGGTTCAGCCTGCACAGTAACAGAAAGGGGGGGTTGTATAATTTATTCATTCAAAGCATTTCTAGGCTGCCTTTCCACCCAAATGGGGTGCCCAAGGCAGTGAACATCAAAAATTAGAACATTTCAACATTTAAAAAACATTGAAGATAAATTGTACAGACAATAGTTCAATTGAAAACATATAAACAGACATCATACTTAGAAGCAGGGAGACGGCCAATAACAGTTCGTGGGGATATGCCAACCACAACAAAAAAAAAGTCTTCCCCCACCGCCATAAGACAACAGTTGAGGGAGACAGACAAATTTTCCCGGGGAGGAGCTTCCAAAGCTTTGGCGCCACAAAAAACCAAAAATGAAATGTGTTAATAATAAGAATCAAATGAATTATTTTGTTTTTAAAAAAGGAGATGAACCAAAAATTAAAAAACAAGCACAAACATCATGCTCATCCTCTTTGGGCAACTTCTGTGTGTCTTAAGGGGGCTTGTGCAGGCTTTATCATCTGAAGAAAGGTTAAAGCGCTTGGGGCTCTTTTGCTTGAAGAAACGACAACCGAGGGGTGACACGATCGAGGTTTACAAGATTATGCATGGGAAAGAGCAGGTCGAGAAAGAAGTCCTTTTCTCCCTTTCTCACAAGGCAAGAACTCGTGGGCACTCCATGAAATTGCTGAGCAGTCAGGTTTAAACAGATAAAAGGAAGTCCTTCTTCACCCAAAGAGTGATTAACACATGGAATTCACTGCCACAGGAGGTGGTGGAGGCTACAAGCATGGACGGCTTCAAAAGGGAATTAGATAGGCATATGGAGCAGAGGTCCATCAGTGGCTATTAGCCACAAGGTATAAGTAGGAACTCTCGGTTTGGGGCAAGTGATGCTCTGTATTCTTGGTTCTTGGGGGGGGGGCAACAGTGGGAAGGCTTCTAGTGTCCTGGCCCCACTACTGGACCTCCTGATGGAACCTGGTATTTTTGGCCACTGTGTAACACAGAGTGTTGGACTGGATAGGCCATTGGCCTGATCCAGCATTGGCTTTTCTTATGTTCTTATGTCTACAGGTGGGTAAAAAAGACACAGATCCTGACGCAAACATGCTTGGTGATAATCAAAGACATTTTGGGTGCCTGAGCCCGAAAAGAATGCACATGGTGCTTCTTGTGGTGGACAAATACAACCGACATATTAAATAATGGACAGTTGGCTGCCAAATCTGCCAGCTGAGTTGTGCACCCTTTCCTTGCTTGACAATAGGGTCGGCTTCGAACCGTCTTCCCGCTGCTCTAGTTGTACCCCTCCAGATTCACACAAACCTGCTGCAAAGGAGCCTATCCATTTTCAGCTCCAGATCTACACAGGACCTCTAAATAAGGACAGGAGGAGGGGGTAGCGATAGTTCACAGTTCAGTTAATGTTTGCTTTGCATGGAAGTAGCGGTGGGTATTTCGAATCGATACCACAGACGTTCCACTTGCTGAACGTAAAGCGGCATTTTGTACCATGCACACCGTCCCCCGTCCCCCGTCATACAGACTTAATTATTGTTTTGAGGATGAGCTTTACACAAAATCATCCGGTGGATCCATCCAGCCCCCCACCTTTGAGATAAAAAAAAGGAATAAGTCTCGGAAGCTCATCACAGCAATAATTTACAATCCTTGACCCCCCCCTCCCTCCCCTTTCCTTCTTCTAACATCTTGGTCTTGTTTGATATGCTTGCCATTTCGTGCTGACAGGGAGGTCGATTAAATCACATTTATATTGTAAACGTATGCATTGCTTTTTACCCTAGGCGGCGGATGAAGAGATAGATACATGGCCCCGTGGGAAAGGGAAGCCAATCCGCTCTCATCTTGCGGATTTCTGCCATTCGGAAGGAATGAATGGTTGCCAGGGAGAATTGGGAATTACTTGAGGATGCAAAATGTTATTTTAGAATCCTTGGGAAGAAGGTTCCTCCTTCCTTCCCCTTAACCCCCCCCCCACACACACACACCTGTTTTCAGGCCTTCGATGAAAACGGATCACGTTGGTTCCTAGGAAGATAATGAAGGAATGCGCTTCATCGAGATCCTTTGAGGGATTTGGAGAAGGAAGCCCTTTTACCCTGGCTGGTATCATGCAAGGGAATTTGGGTCTACGTTTTAAGGAGGGGTAGGGGGTGAAGGCAGTCGCTACATTGTCCGAGGGTTTCCATTTCCCGGTCATGTGGGAAGGGGGGGGGGATTGTGTGAGCATGGCCTGAGCTCAAAGTGTTAAAATGAGGGAGGTCATTGTTAAAGGTGATGGGGAGGGAGGCTGCAGCATCGTTAACCTAAAAGAACTAATTAGGAAACATTCCAGTTTTATAAATTATGCATGGCTCTCACTTTGTGCTCTCCCCCCCAGCCCCGATTTCCTCCCTAATTAGGGAGCATTAGAAAGGAGAAGAGGATGGCAGGGCTGCCAACTCCAGACTGGGAAATTCCTGGAGATTTTTTTTTTGGGGGGGGAGTTTGGATAAAGTGGGATTTAGGGAAGGGAGGGACCTCAGCTGGGGCATGAAGAAGAGGAGGAGGAGGAGGAAGAGGAGGAGGAGAGTGGATTTATACCCCACCCTTCACTACCCAAGGGAGTCTCAGAGTGGCTTACAAACTCCTTTCCCTTCCCCTCCCCACAACAGACACCCTGTGAGGTAGGTGGGGCTGAGAGAGCTCTTGACAGAAACGGCTCTATTTTCCAAGGACAGCTCTTATCAGAACCACGGCTTGCCCAAGGTCATCCAGCAGGTGCAAGTGGAGGAGTGGGGAATCAAACCCGGTTCTCCCAGATTAGAGTCCGCGCACTTAAGAAGAAGAAGAAGAGAAGAGATTGGATTTATACCCCACCCTTCACTACCCAAGGGAGTCTCAGAGCGGCTTACAAACTCCTTTCCCTTCCTTTCCCCACAGCAGACACCCTGTGAGGTAGGTGGGGCTGAGAGAGCTCTTTCAAGGACTGATCCTGAGAGAACTTGTGTCTCGCTTCCGGGGTCCCGGGACTTAAACCACACCCCCCAGGGACCCCAAAGACCACCAACTCACCCAACAGACTCACAGACCGAGAAGGCCTCGCCGCACCAGACCCCGCCAACACCGCTGAGACACAACGGTCTGGACAAGCCCAACTGCAAAGCGACGAGTATCGACAGGGGTCATTTTGTAGAAAATGAAGTGCAGGAGCTCATTAGCATAACTCATTAGCATAACTTATTTACATATGCCACACCTCTTGACATCACCGGAAGTGTGTCAGAAGGCAACACCCACCGCTCAGGCTCCACTGGAATGTTTTGGATTGCTAGCTATTGGGGGGGGCATGCAAAACTGCCCTTGCAGAGGAGGTAGGTGGGGCTGAGAGAGCTCTTTCAAGGACTGATCCTGAGAGAATAGCTCTGAAAGGACTTGTGTCCCGGTTCTGGGGTCTTGGGACTTAACCCACACTCCCCAGGGACCCCAAAGACCACCAACTCACCCAACAGTCTCCCAGACCAAGAAGACCTCACAGCACCGGACCCCGCCAACACCGCCAAGACACAACGGTCTGGACAAGCCCAACCGCGAAGCGACGAGTATCGAGGAGGAGCAGGAGAAGCCGTCAATGCCAAGGAGAGGCTGGCGAACACACACACACTTCGTTTTCGAGCAGAGGCTGGACGACCATCTTTCGGGTATGTTGTAGGTATGTAGGGCTCTCTTTCGGCTGTGCTCCTGCAGAGTGCAGGGGGTTGGACTAGATGACCTGTAGGGTACCTTCCAATTCTAACATTCTAGGATTCTAGGATTCTATGACCCTGCCCGCCGGCATAGCTCTGACCACACCCAGGCCATAGGGACAGTGTCGGGGCTTATCCTGGGGGGCGAGGCTTGGAGGAATGAGTGGGAGGCCGGGACGGGAGGCGGGGCTGGGGGAGGAAGCTGGGTATAAAGGAGAGGGAAGCAAAGGGGCAAGAGAGGAAGGACATGCTCAGGATATCATGATGGAGGCAGAGAGAGACGGAGCCAGGGAAGGGCACTGAGAATCAGAGGAGCCGATGCATGCAGGTAGAGGGACTTACAAGAAGTGAGAGTTAGAACCGGATATGCAACAACTGATTGGTTTCGCATAGGAAATGGAGTACGACAAGGATGTATATTGTCACCTTGCTTATTTAATAGATATGCAGAGTATATCATGCGAAATGCTGGCCTGGATGAGTCACAAGCGGGAATTAAGATCGCTGGGGAAAAGATCAACAACCTCAGATATGCAGACGATACCACTCTGATGGCAGAAAGGGAAGAGAACCTGAAGAGCCTCTTGCTCTGGGTAAAAGAGGAGAGTGCAAAAGTGGGCTTGAAGCTTGTGGTAAGAAATTTTAGAAATATAGAAAGTTTGGGTTTAAAATGGAACCTAATATCTTATGAAATCCATGTGTCTGTCTCTGTGTTTGCTAGGACAACAGCAAGGAGGCCTGGCCTGTTCCAAGCCCTTTGTTCTAGACAAATCTCTTTATCAGTCACCGCGGCAAAAGTTCAAAACATTCCAATCCGAGGATTTGAATCAATGAATGTTTCCACAGATGTGAGACTTGCCAATACCCCCAATTTCCTAGGCAATAAAATGTGTGGCCATTTGGGAAGTTGGCAAACTTCAATCCGAAAGACTAACTTCCTGAGGTACAGGAGTTCACACCCCATCTCAGAGATAACATCAAAGGACAGTTTATTTCCCATAATTGGGAAACACCAGGAGAAAACAATGACACTGTATTGATCCTGTGGAATGTGAACTTTTGTTGTGTAAGACCAAGGACACAATTTCCTGCAAGACAATTTCAACTTCTAAGTGTTAATTTACAACTGTAAAATAAGGGACCTCTTTGATCATGTGGTATAAAAACTGGTCCAATCCAACAGACGTTTGCTGACTCTTGGTAGGAGTCAGTCCGAGAGGCCTCTCGTTCTCTGCATGCCTTGGGTGGGGGGAAACTTTGTTTGCATGTTTATTCTTCTATGCATTTACTATCAATGTTTAGGAAATAGGATTCAAGTTTTTTTCTTTAATAAAGATAAGTTTTATTTTAATAAGAGACCTTTCTGTGTCTCTGGCAGCGCTCTTCTTCTTCTTCTTAAGTGCGCGGACTCTAATCTGGGAGAACCGGGTTTGATTCCCCACTCCTCCACTCGCAGTTGCTGGATGACCTTGGGTAAGCCATAGTTCTGTCAGAGGTGTTCTTTAAAAAAGCAGTTTCTGTCAGAGCTCTCTCAGCCCCACCTACCACACAGGGTGTCTGTGGTGGGGAGGGGAAGGGAAAGGAGTTTGTAAGCCACTCTGAGACTCCCTTGGGTAGTGAAGGGCGGGGTATAAATCCAATCTCCTCCTCCTCCTCCTCCTCCTCC
>NW_015175009.1:7505-7619 GCF_001447785.1 Gekko japonicus | reverse complement strand
CACTGGATGCATTGTAGAAGAAGAAGAGATTGGATTTATACCCTGCTCTTCACTACCCAAAGGCATCTCAGAGTGACTTACAATCTCCTTTCCCTTCCCCTCCCCACAACAGAC
>NW_015175009.1:0-7190 GCF_001447785.1 Gekko japonicus | reverse complement strand
CACTACCAGAAGGTGTCTCAGAGCAGTTTACAATCTCCTTTCCCTTCCCCTCCCCTCTCCACAACAGACACCCTAATGAGGTAGGTGGGGCTGAGAGAGCTCTGACAGAAACTGCTCTTTTTCAAGAACAGCTCTGACAGAGCTATGGCTTGCCCAAGGTCATCCAGCCAGGTGCAAGTGGAGGAGTGGGAAATCAAAACCAGTTCTCCCAGATTAGAGTCGGCGCACTTCACCACTACACCAAACTGGTAATTGAAAGACAGTGTAGTGTAGTGGTTAGATGTGTGTTGGGGGGGTGACAAACATATGGCCTGTGGGCCAGAACCGGCCCATCCAGGGCTTTTATCCCACCCACAAGCAACTGATTTCCTTTATTGCCAGGTGACAGAGGCTGTGCGTTAAGTCCCTGTATCCTGTCCCAGTGCTGATATGTAACAGGAAGCAGAGGTGGGAGGGTGGGCATCGGGGAGATACGGTAAGGAAATATCGTGAGAGCGTTAATGTTTTAAGCATTGAATAAGTTTGAATAAAAAGTAATGTTAATTGTGTTTGCCTGTGTCCTTTATCAAGTCTCTGTCTCTGGTACCTGGCATTACATTTTAGGGTACACATGGCCCGGCCTGAAAAAGTGGCATTTACGTCAGATCCGGCTCTTGTAACAAATGAGTTTGACACATTTGGGCTAGACGGTCAGACTAGGATCTGGGTGTTGGAAGGTGTTATGCATTTGCTTCGTGTATTGCCTAAAGTGAACAAGCCGGAGCTTCAGACACAAGCTCCATAGACCCTTAGGATTCTAAAGTCTGCAGTCGGATTGGTCCCTGTAATGTGACAGACCAATCAGGAAAGACTCTGACCTTGGCGGGAACAAATCCCACTGGTCCTAAGCTCTCTATCGTGATTGGACATTACTGTACTGGGGGTGTGGCCTCGCTAGTTCAAAATGTATAAAGTTGGATCGTTCTATGAGTGTTGTTGTTGTGTGTTATGATCTGAATAAAGAAATCACTTGTTCAAATGCTGCCTCGATCTCTGCTGTGAGTCCCGGACCTCGCATGTGCTTGCCGGACTACAAACTTCCACAAAGTCACATTTCAGTTTATAACAAAATAAAGACTACTTTATTCTAGAAATACATACTTGTTAGCAATGCTCCCTCTAAGCTGTGGAGTCTTGTGAGCAAAAATTCAATTTTGTGAGCTACTGGCATTAAAGTTGGGAGCGAGTGATTTGGCTACTGCCTAAATCAGTTTGCTCTGGAGCCATCCTTCCTGAGCTATGACAAAAACATATGAGCTGGAGGCTAAAACACTGTGAGTTAGCTCACACGAACTCAGCTTAGAGGGAACACTGCTCGATAGTGCAGGGTAGCGAGATAGGGACAGTTCCTCTGCTATCTAACTAGGAGATGGATCCAGATGCAGAGAGGCATCCTGCACCTCCATGTTGTGTGCATGGAGGAGAGAGGAGAGAGAGGAAGGAGACGGAAGGAAGCTGCTTTTCCCTAAAGAATGTTGATGTACACTTCAAAGGGATTCTCAGTGACATTAGAGTAAACAGGAAGATGCTTAGTGCCTGCCTATCTGCCTGCAACTCTGTGGTCACTCGCTTCTGGAGTCTGAGATGCTGGGACATTGCATCTGGTTCTTCCAACACTGGGAGACCCATGTTTTAATCCTCACCCTGCCATGTGTACAATAATAACAGCCAGGGGTTATTTCATAGAAAAAGAGGGGCAGGAGCTCATTTGCATAACTCATTTGCATATGCCACACCCCCTGACAAAGGACAGGCATGCAAGCATGCCTGGGTTCCCTCCCTGATCTTCTCCAGGCATTTAAATCCCCCCCCATTTCCCTGAGCTCCGCAAAAGTGGAGAGGCTCAGGGGAAAAGGGGGCATGTCTGCCCGCCTCCCCTTCCCCTGCCCAGCCAACCTGCCACGGTGGGCTGGCTGAAGAAGGGAAGGGCAAGCAGGCATTTAAATTCCACCACACGGTGGGGGTAGGCTCTGCAGGCCTTCCCTGGCCCGTCCACCCCTGGGCTTCTTACTGCCAGAGCGCCATTCCGGCGCGTTCCGGCAGGAATTGACCCCTGATAACAGCAGGTGATTGGAAACCATCCTCATTAAACACATTTAGTTCCCAGTATTAACCACTTTCTTACTTTGCTCCCAGTGAAATCAATGCTTATTTTTGACTGGATGTTGCCCCAAATGCTCGTAACTTAGGAAGCAGAATGTAGTGTGCCAGCCATGCTTCTTATGGTGTTTTGTTTTGGAGCAGCTGGTATGGTTTCTATAGGTTTCAGTGGGCTGAATCAGGCATTAGAGTGCTATAGCGCTAGAGGTAAAGCGTTGGTTTGCTATAGCAATTACAGATTTTTTCAAAGCTCTTTGGTGGCTCAGCAAGGAAAATGGCAGGAGCAAAATGGGGATGATGTGGGGAGCAGGGCCTTTGGAAATGTGTGCCTTCCTGTCCAAAAAGTGCTCGGACAATGCCCTTCCCCAAAAAGATCGTAGCAAAGCTGGTCTGGGAAACAGCATACTGAGCAGGTGGAAAGGATGAGGGAACCACAACTAGAGCATGAAGTTGTAAGGATGCTCTGAAACAAAAAAGTCCCAGTTTGGAAGCACATTGGAGAGCAAACTTCAGCAAGGAAGCAGACTGAATTGGGGCCAGAATGTCTGTAACACCACCCTGGGAGTAACCTGAGAATTTAGCACTCTATTAAAAACAGCATGCTCCTGGAACAATGGGATCCGAGATGAACTGCATGCCCGATGGTACCGACCCAGAGCATTGTGCCGAAAGCAATCCTCCTTCCCCGGAAGAACCGTGGCTGGTTCCATTGTTTTGATCATAAGGGGCTCCCTTATCCTCTGCTATCAGCCTCGAGGTGAGAGGACTGGAGTTACGATGTTCTCATTACTGTCCTTATCATGACTTTTGATACGAGAACAAGAAGATCACAGATGAAACCGACAGCAGCATCCTGTCGGAATGTGACCTTTTCAGCATTTCACATTTTGAGTCGCTGACCATTCCATCTGCTCGCCGCACACTGCGGGGAAGATCAGAATCGTCACGCATGGCTGTAACTAGGATATAAGATGGCAAAAACCCAGAAAGCATTCAAGGAGGATTGGTGATCTATGTGACTTACAATAAAGCACATTACACCCGAGTTGCCACCAGTAACAATGAATTCACCGGGCTCGGGGTGATTAAAATTCATCGTTAAGAGCAGCCAGGGGAGGAGGGGGAGAGATTTCATGAAGAGATTGCCGTCTCGTTCTGAAATCTTGGTGACAGACCAACCTTCGTGGCCACAAAGTAATGATGGATTGCCATTGTGGGCAATGTTTTACAAGTGACAAATCACGCTTAATTCCTCGGGTATTCATTATCATAACATTAATCCATTTGGCAGAGAGAAGAGCAAAGAGAGAGAGAGAGAGAGAGAGAGAGAGAGAGAGAGAATGGCGTAGTGTACAAGCCCGCCGTATTTCTCTTGCAATTTAATACAAATCTGGAGCGCCTTTTCAGATATTCTGAAGAGAGATTTTCAGATGTAAATCTTTCAGAACCTCTAAAATATTATGATAACATTACAGAAGTGGCAATGCCTCACTTCAGGTAACTATTGTCTTTCAGCCAAAAAACGGTGGGTAAAAGTCTCAGAGGTGCAACAGAGAGCAGGGGTGCCCAACAGGTGGTCCAGGCACCATGTCTGGCCTACCAGCTGGGTACACCTAAGAACATAACATAAGAACATAAGAGACAATGTTGGATCAAGCCAAAGGCCCATCCAGTCCAACACTCTGTCACACAGTGGCCAAAAATACCAGGTGCCATCAGGAGGTCCACCAGTGGGGCCAGGACATTAGAAGTCCTCCCACTGTTGACCCCCCCAAGCACCAAGAAGACAGAGCGTCACTTGCCCTGGAGTCCCTATCTATACCTTGTGGCTAATAGCCACTGATGGACCTCTGCTCCATATGCTTATCTAATCCCCTTTTGAAGCCGTCCATGCTTGTATCCGCCACCACTTCCTGTACTGACCTGGGTCTGCTGAGTCCAAATCAGTACTACTGCTGACTTCAGCAAAAGTTTATCAAAAGGAGCTGGTCAGGAACAGTGCTGCCTGAGCCGACAGACGCACATGAGATGCTACTTCCAAGACAATTGGCAGTACATTGACTTTTCTGATGCTCAGTGGACAGATGATCCGGCCTAGGGATGCCAGCCTCCAGGTGGGGCCTGGGGATCCCCCAGAATTATAGCTCATCTCCAGACTACAGAGATCAGTTCCCTTGGGAAAAAATGGATGTTTTGGAGGGTGGACTCTATAGCATTGTACCCCACTGAGGTCCCTGTCCCCCCCAGGCTCCATCCCCAAATCTCCAGGAGTTCCCCAACCTGGATCTGGCAACGCGCCCTCCTTATCCCCTGCTGGTGGCCAGGGGGAACTCTAGCCACCTCACCACAGAAGCCCACAGAGCATCTCTCTATGTAGTGCTGAGAGCCCTTGAGAAACAGCTCAGTCTAAACTCAATTTAATTTATTTATCTATTAAATTTGTTAGTCACCCAATCCCTGCAATGCAGGGGTCTGGGTGACATACAACATTCATTAAAAAAAACCCATCAAGATAAAACAGTTAAAGCATTAAGAACACATTTCAAGCAAATCGTCAAGGTTTTGGTTTCGCTTCTCTTCTGTTCTGCTTCACTGCTTACTTTGCCCTGTATTAGGGTGGAGGGAATTCCTGAGGGGAGTCCGTTTGGGTTGAGTGCTTTCCTGTAGTAGCCATAACCACTTCTCAAGTTGCACCCCTCGGCCTGTTCTCATGGGATTTGGCCTTGGAGACTCTTTTGCCAGACTAGAATTGATAAGACTCGATATATCTGTCAGGGTTGTCATAGTAACGCTAGGGGCCGAATGCTGATGTATGAATGGGGTGGGGGGTGTGCATTGGGTTTTACCTATAACCTCTGGATTTTGCGCGCTTTCTTCAGACCTGACAAAGATCCAGTTCCTGTAGTAAGCATATCTCTAATAAAGCATCACTGCCAAAAGTGTCGTGAAGAGTGTCTTAACTGGGGATCTGACACAAATAGATGGCGTATACTAACTGATCCAATTTCAGACTGCTGGCCACTTCACGGGCAGGGGAGAGGAGGGCAAAACTGACACAGAAAGCAACAGGAGCAGGAAAGGACACCAGCTATGATGGAAACTGCTGCTGTCCTCAACCGGAACATCTCTGCCTCAAGTGCACAGTGCTTGAAGAGTTTCAAGCCACTTCTCTAAAATGAACTTAGGGTGATTCTGCATCTGTCATTCGCTCCACATTTCCTCAACACTGAGGAAAAGTTGCAGCTCAAAACCACATTCAAATACCCCAGGGCAATGCCGTACTGACTGCAAAGTCACCCCTGAATGGCCATAAATCTATGCAGACGGTACCATGAAACCCGATGATCAAAGAAGGCGAAAGCGGCATGCAATGCAGAGGGGAATCTCTGTTCCAGGGTGGGTTTGGTATAACAACGGAGGGAAAAGCCAATGCGGAATTGCCGCGAAATTGCCCTTCACCCTTCCAAGGGGTGAAATGGAGAGATGGCTCAAGAACCTCAGCCAATGAGAACCGGGGAGGCTTAGCTGCTGCTGGATGGCACAGAAGCGGTTCTGTGCACACACACAGTTGAGAGCCAGTTTGATGTAGTGGTTAAGTGCGTGGACTCTAATCTGGGAGAACCGAGTTTGATTCCCCACTCCTCCACTTGCACCTGCTGATGTGACCTTGGGCAAGCCCTAGTTCTGATAAGAGCTGTTCTTGAAAAAAGAGCCGTTTCTGTCAGAGCTCTCTCAGCCCCACCTACCTCACAGGGTGTCTGTTGTGGGGAGTGGAAGGGAAAGGAGTTTGTAAGCCGCTCTGAGACTCCCTTGGGTAGTGAAGGGTGGGGTATGAATCCAATCTCCTCCTCCTCCTCCACACAACCATTGGCGGAGGAGAAAAAGAGATGGAGAGAAGATGTCAGATCTCTGTCCACCTCTAATAATGCAACGGACATGCTTGCGTGGCCACTATTTGCATTGCAGCTGTGTGGGGAAGGGAGAGGGTTTCATCCATTGACCTCTACTCCGTTTCAGTAATCAAAAATGACTCCTTCATGTGCCCATTATCATTTTAAAGGGGGAAAATAACTATGTAGCAAGCTAACAACAGCAGAGAGCCCAGTTTTGATGGGAAGCCCCCAAGAATATGCAAAAACACAAATAATCAAGAAACTCCCAGAGTACGGAGCCAGGTGAAGCTTGGCGCTCCTAAGGGCTGGCTCGCTCTAGGGGATCGCCTAGTGACTGAGCCAGCCCTGTATCCATTTGCTCATGCTTAAAGGGGGGATGTTTGATCCTAGTATAAGTCAGAGGCCCTAGTATTGTTGGCCATTCCTGACATAAGCTGTACACGTATCTCTATTACTGGATCTACCAATAAACAGTTATCTTCTCATGAAGCCCTGTGTTGCGTCACCTGACTAAGGACCCTGACAGTACCCCTCCCAAAGAAAACTGGAGGATGTCCCCATTCCTAACACTTGAAGTACAGTCTTCCAATGTAACAGCAAGAGGCAAAGGTCACCAAGCCAATCTGGGTGAAGATAAATCTGAGGAGGGTTCGCGGAGTTAGCCGTCCCTGACGTCGGGCATCAAACTAAGTGCAGTGGTCACCCACCTCATTGAGGCTGCAGACTCTTTTGGAATTCTGAGGAAGGGTGAAGGCACCACCACTAAGGGGTTGTCGTGAAGACCACGGAGATCGGGAGGATTCCTAAAGAGCCGCCTGCCTCAGTGATGTCACTTCCGGGTCTTTACCCGGAACAGACTTTGCAGCGTTGTGTGACGTCTCCCCTCTCATTTTCCCTCTGCCACTCCTTTAAATGTGAGTGGGGGGCACGGAGTACCAGTGGGACTTTGCCCACTAATAGCTGACAAATCTGGACCCGAGTAGACATTGACAAAGTGATTGGGGGGCAAATCACTGCCAGTCAGAGCAGAAAACTGAATGGACCAATGGCTTGACTCACTACAAGGTAGCTTGATAACTGGGGGCACATAAAACATTATTGTTCATGGCATGTGGCCTGTAATGAAAACGACAACCAAGTCTTCTCTTATCCTTCATA
>NW_015175008.1:47734-55737 GCF_001447785.1 Gekko japonicus | reverse complement strand
CAGGATTTAAGGTCTAGTGCGGAAAAGACATGTGTGTTGGTTGCACTGTTTCTGCTTAAACTTATCATGTGGAATCACTTTGAATATTTAATGGGGAGGGGGAAACCACGTGACCACCTTAAAGAAGGAACAGGATTTAAAACGAGATATATAGACATTCATAGGGAAAGCAAAGTGGAGATGGGAAAATATTTCAAATTATGGTGATGTTTATTGGAAAAATAATGCAGAAGTAGAATGCAAATACCTTTGAAGGAGATTTACCCAGTGGAAATATATCAAGATGGATAGCTGTATCAGTCTGTCTGTAGCAGGAGAAAGGAAAACACACAAAAAATCCTGTGATGTGAATACTATTAAGAGGATTTATATAATTTGTTAGACTTTATAAAATTGCAAAAGATTTTGTCAACATCCTTATTTGTACAATATTGTAAATAAAAAGTCCAATATAGTCCAACATAATGAGTACCCGGTATGAACTCATTTCAACTTTTACAGTCTTCCTCAGATATAAGTCTATATTATAAGGAGAGGTCAGCTTCTTAATCCAGCTCAATATTGTAATTGCCTTCATAATATCCTGGAATAAACCAAGTAAAAATTCATTTGCAGTTGCATGAAAAGGTATTCATACTGTAATGATTTCATAATTAAGTTTTGAGAATTAACAAACTTACTTCTGGATGCAACAAGTGTCTACATATGGAGCAAGCCAATAAATTCAAAAACAGCCTCCTGGATTTTGTTGGCTATTGGATACCTGTGACCCCTCTTGCTTCGTACTGTAGCAGGAGAATGAGCAAGAGTCCAGGAACACCTGAAAGACTAACAAAAAGTAAGGCAGGGTAGGAGCTTTCGTGAGTTGCTGTCTGAAGAAGTTAGCAGTGACTCATGGAAGCTCAGACCCTGCCATGAATTTTGTTAGTCTTTAAGGTGCTCCTGGACTCTTGCTCTTTTCTACCAGTGCAGATAGTTTCAGAGGGTAGATTTGAGTCCTGTAGTACCTTACAGACCAACAAGATTTTGGGGGTATAACCTTTTGAGAGTCAAAGCTGCCTTCACGAGGTATCTGACATAGGGAGCTTTGTCTCTCAAAAGGTTATACACCAAAAATCTTGTTGCCCTCTAAAGTTCTAATGGACTCAGATCTAATTACCCAGAGATGATATAACCTTGGTGGAAAGATCAGAAGAAACAGATAAGAACATAAGAACATAAGAACATAAGAGACGCCAATGTTGGATCAGGCCAAAGGCCCATCCAGTCCAACACTCTGTATCACACAGTGGCCAGAAGTACCAGTGCCATCAGGAGGTCCACCAGTGGGGCCAGGACATTAGAAGCCATCCCACTGTTGACCCCCCCAAGCACCAAGATGACAGAGCATCACTTGCCCCAGAGTCCCTATCTATACCTTGTGGCTAATAGCCACTGATGGACCTCTGCTCCATATGGACGTTGCATCCCTTCTTTTCCTCATTACTTGAGTTCCTTCTCACCATTTCTTTTTAATCCAAACCCCAGAGAGTGTTAGGCCTACACTGACACTAACACAAAATACAGCTAGCTTAAAATCAGAGGCTAACATCCACTTGAACTCTGATCAAAAACGAAGCATAGTGAGCATTAACTTAAACACAGATATAACACTATATTATGGTTAATGCTGAAATGAGGTATACCTGCATGAGATTCAAGTTGCAATATGTCCTCTCTAGGCTATTCCTGCTCTCTCTCTCGGGTCCTTTCTGCACTTGGATCTCATCCCTGGTTTTATCAGAGTTCAACTAGCGACACAATACCTCGCATTTATCCCTGGTTATAACAGCATCTGTTTATCCCAGGACAAGTGTGGGGCAAAACCAGGGTGACCTCAATGTAATGTGGAAACCAAAAATACCCCGAGATAATTACAAGGGTGAACTCGCATGTAGTGTAGAATGTAAAAATACCCTGAGATAATTAAAGGGGTGAACTCGCGTGTTGTGTAGAATATAAAAATACCCTGAGATAATTAAAGGGGTGAACTTGCGAGTAGTGTAGAATGTAAAAACATCCTGAGATAATTAAAGGGGTGAACTCGCGTGTAGTGTAGAATGTAAAAATACCCTGAGATAATTAAAGGGGTGAACTCACGTGTAGTGTAGAATGTAAGTTGAACCAGGTTGAACCAGGATTTAAGGTCTAGTGTGGAAAGGACCTTAGGGAGCCAGCATGGTATGGTGGTTAAGAGTGACAGACTCTAATTTGGAGAACCGGGTTTGATTGTGCACTCCTTCACATGAAGCCAGCTGGGTGACCTTAGGTCAGTCACAGTTCTCTCAGAGCTCTCTCAGCCCCCCCCCCCAAGTCTAGCTCACCACCTAGTGGTGCATGACAGTAATGAGCTGGAATAAGACTCTCATGTCGCTATTCAGCCCTGGGGATTCCATTGTGTTGAATTTGTGAATGAACTCAAAGTTCGGCAAGTTCACATTGTAATAGCAGTGGAGTGTCCTAGAAGATTAAAAATAATTCTTCTACTGGTTTTGGGTAAAGTGATTTTTGAGATCAGATTTATGCCTTGAGCATAGAGATGTGGGGGGGGGGGCATAAGAAAGATACTGTTAACCCAGCTGGGAACAGGAAAAGCATTGATTAAGCCACGGGAAGAGAACAGACTGCTTTATAATAGGATAATATTCATTAAATTGGATGGCCTTCTACTCAGGTATCAGTTCCTTGTGCTGAAGGATGGGGAAAAGATCAAGAAAGACCCTGGACTGGAAGGAAATACACACACACACACACTAAGAGGGGGGGAATTGATTAGATGAATGCCTGGGGCTGTAGCATGTGGTGAAGGCTGTTATGTCACCTTTAGTGATGAGAACTCTTTGCCTGAGGAGAACAGCTATTATCACTGAAGATTACTGGAGTGCATGTGACACATGTACCATGAAAACAAAATCATCTGATTTTATCTTTTTATTCCTTGGCCTGGCTCTTTGGGCTTGTCCTTGCTCCCTTGTCCTGCCCTGTAAACGTATTGCAAATCCCCCCCCCCCAAGTACGGTATTCCCAGTAGTCATGTATGGCTGCGAGAGTTGGACTATAAGGAAGGCCGAGCGCCGAAGAATAGATTATTTTGAACTATGGTGCTGGAGAAGACGCTTGAGAGTCCCTTGGACTGCAAGGAGATCAAATCAGTCAATCCTCAAAGAAATCAACCCTGACTGTTCCCTGGAAGGCCAGATAATGAAACTGAAGCTCAAATGCTTTGGCCACCAAATGAGAAGGGAGCACTCACTGGAGAAGACCCTGATGCTGGGAAAGATTGAAGGTCAAAGAAGACGGGGACGGCAAAGGATGAGATGGTCAGACAGTGTCATAGATGCAACAAACATGAAGTTGAGCCAACTTCAGAGGATGGCGGAAGACAGGAAGGCCTGGCGGGATCTGGTCCATGAGGTCGCAAAGAGTCGGACTTGATTGTGCGACTGAACAACAACCCCCAAGTGCAAGCTACATCCAGCAAAGGGTGGGATGCTATATGTTTTTTGGGGTTTTTTTGCTTTTTTTAGCTAGCAAATTTATATTCCACTTTATACATTTGCTGGAGGTGGCTTGATCTCAACATATCTAAAACAGATGGTTTTCTCCAGGGGGTCCCCAACCTTTCTGAGCCTGCGGGAACTTTTGAAATTCTGATACCAAGGGATAGGCACAATCTCAAATGTGGTGGCATCCCTTTTGGTGTACACCAGATGTGATGTCATCATAAATAAATAAAATAAAATAAATGTCCGTGTCCTCAGGGAGAAGCTGGTATTTGGGCAACAACTCTGTCATGGAGACCATTTTTACCATAGGGCTTTGTCCAAATGCCAGAGTGTCACCACAATGTCACAGCGTGATTACATCACTACCAGTACACACCAGAAGGGACATAGGCACAACACCAGTGACCTCACCTGGGCCACTCCTGGTAATTCACCCCATGCCCCGCCAGGGTCCAAGATAGATCTGGCAACCCTAATTTCACTCCATAGATGCTGAGAGGTTAAGAGTGCCATCCTGAGATGTATAAAACAACCGCAAGGTCAGAAGCTACAAAAGGTTGCATTGGTTTCTCGTCAAAGGGAAATGAAAGAAAGAAAGAAAGAAAGAAAGAAAGAAGAGGAATCAGTGGCTATATTTTAAAAAGTGAATTTCAGGAAAAGAATCCCCCTCCCCATTAAAAAAAAACCCTGGTCTTTGATCTGCATAGCAAATACACCATCATTCTGCATAATCTACTTCTTAGTTTCTAAATCTGTGAAGAAAACTATGGCTGCTCAGTGGCAAGGGGAAACCTCTCGCTTGTGCTTAGAAGACATTAGAGCCAGTGTGGTGTAGTGACTAGAACAGCAGATTCTAATCTGGAGGACCGGGTTTGATTCATCATTCCTCCTCCACATGAAGCCTGCTGGGGGAGCTGGGGCCAGTCACAGTTCTCTCAGATCTCCAGGGCTCTTTTTTGTAGCAGGATCTCCTTTGCATATTAAGTGACACACCCCTAATATTGTGTATGAAATGGAATGTGTATTGTGGTCCCTGCCACATGGCAGAAAAAACAACAGGCAAAGTGTGGCTAATTAGAGCTGCACCAAAATAGAGACGCCGCAGCACGATCAGATGCCAGGGAGGAAGCCACGGTCGGGAGGGGGAGGCTGCTGAACTGCACATGTCTGAGCATGCGCAGTTCGGCCAGGAGCCGGGGATGCGCCGGCGGAAGGACGCGCCGGCGATCCCACAGCCGGCTGTGATGCAGCCTTGCCAGAAGAACCACCTCGGTAGATGGTTTATTTTTGTTGCGGCGTTTTGGGTGGAAGGGCCGGATCAGGGACGGGTGCGCAACGCTTCCCAGATGTTGCAGTGGGATCGCGCCCGTTTGCTGCGCCCCCGATCCGTCCCTCTCTTGGCCCAAAACCTCTCATGTGACCAGGGCCTGTATTGAGCTTGAGTCTGACCAAGGTATTGTAAACTGACC
Organism: Gekko japonicus; assembly: GCF_001447785.1. Lineage (NCBI taxonomy): Eukaryota > Metazoa > Chordata > Lepidosauria > Squamata > Gekkonidae > Gekko > Gekko japonicus. The sequence continues at coordinate 50,723 of NW_015175008.1, read as the reverse complement.
TATCAGAACAAGGGAAGTTCTGGAGGGAAGCAAAGTGATTGGTCTTTATGTACTGTATTTGATTGGACCTTATCTGACATGTGGGCGTGGCTTGCCAAGCCCGGACTGTTTAAAAAGGAGCCTGTTGCTCCATTGTTTTGTCTTGTTCTGGTTCTTCTGACTTCGTGTCCAATTAAGCTGTTATCACTGTTCACCTGCTGCCTCGAGTCTCGTATCTAACACCTAATGTAGCCAATCCTCTAAGAGCTTACAGTAGCCCCTGTAAGAAGAGCTCTGTAAGCTCTTGGAGGACTGGCTACATTAGGGGTGTGTTGCCGAATATGCAAAGGAGCTCCTGCTACAAAAAGAGCCCTGCGAGATCTCTCTCAGCAACCTACCTCACCAGGTGCCTGTTGTGGGGAGAGGAAGGGAATGTGATTGTAAGTCGCTTTGAGACTCCTCAAGGTAGAGAAAAGTTGGGTATAAAAATCTGCTCTTCTACATTATTCCTGCTTAAGACTTGTGTGCTCTGGATGTACGGGCCAATGTTAGTCTAGTCATTTGCTCAGCTCCTGCAGAAATTTGCTGCTGAAGGAAGGGATTCCCATCAGCCAAGCAGGATTTCCTTGCCCACTACTGAAGCCCCAATTGCCCTCAGAAATGCAACCCTCAAGGATGGCATGGGGGGGGGGGGCGGCAGAGGTATGCAGCTTGAAGGGAGAATCAGCAACCATTGTCTCCCTCTGAGAAGAGCAAGAGTCCAGGAGCACCTGAAAGACTAACAAGATTTTGGTAGGGTGTGAGCTTTTGAGAGTCACTACTCACCTCTTCGGATACAGTGACTCATAAAAGTGCATGACCTACCACACATTTCATTAGTCTTTAAGGTGTTACTGGACACTTACTCTTTGGTGTAGTGGTGAAGTGTGCGGACTCTAATCTGGGAGAACTGGGTTTGATTCCCCACTCCTCCACTTGCACCTGCTGATGTGACCTTGGGTCAGTCACAAGCTCTGGCACAGCTGTCCTTGAAAAAGAGCAGTTTGTGTGAGAGTTCTCTCAGCCCCACCCACCTCACAGGGTGTCTGTTGTGGGGAGGGGAAGGGAGAGGAGTTTGTGAGCTGCTCTGAGACTCCAAGTGAAGGGCGGGGTATAAATCCAATCTCCTCCTCTTCCTCTTCTTCCGCTTCTTCCGCATCTTCTTCTTCCTCTTCTTTCTCTTCTTCTTCTTCCTCTTCCTCTTCCTCCTCCTCCTCCTCCTCTTCTTCTTCTTCCTTTTCTTCTTCTTCTGCTACAGACAGGCTGACACGGCTACCACCTTCATCTATCCCTTCTAATAGTGGATCCCCCCCACACACAATACTAAGGGTTCCTCAGCAGCAATAAGATGGGACAACTGTTTTCTATAAATGGAATTCATGTAATACAGCATGTGTATGTGTGTGTGTGTGTTTGATTTGTCTCATTGCTTTGACAGCTTACCATTTTAGTTCCTGTTTTATATATGTGGCACATATGTCTGGACTGTCCAGCTCCTGACTACCTGCCAGACCATATTGCTAGCCTTGGTTCGTGGGCCTGACCATTCATGCCAAGAAGTATCCTTCCCTGGCCTCTGCCCTCCCAAATCTCCAGGAATTTCAAAACCCAGAACTGGCAACCCCATTGGCACGGTTAGTTTCCGATCAAAGAGATAGCTTTCAAACTTCAGATTTTTCACGCATCGTGTTTTCTCCTGGGATTTTGAAGACAAACCCATCGAGAGAGCCTTCTGCAATTACCGGACTAGTTCTTCTGATAGGCAGCTTGATTATTATTTATGGAATAAGAACATGAAAGAGTTCAATTGACGAGATTTCCCAGGGAAATGAGTAAAGCGCTCTAAAGTTACCACATCAAGTAGAATCGGCTGTAGTTATTGTTTTCATTTTCTGGATTCATAGAGATGGTTGACATGTTTCAGTACTCCTGAAAGAAACAGTCTGCTTGCTATTAATTTGGCACAACGGAAAGGTTAGCCTTGTGGTTGACTCACATAACAGATTGGGCAAATAAAAGGAGAGGCAGAGAGCAGGTCCTCACAATGCCGCGGCATTCTCCTTCACAACAGACAAAGTCTCCTGCCTTTGAATTTAATGAAAGTAATTCCTTTAATCAAGAGAAGTTGAAACAGATAGGATGTGATGGCTTGCAAATTGGTTCCAGCTGGAAAACAACCGCTCCTTCAGCCCCTTGTTCCACTGATCTCATTTGAAAGGGATAAGAATCCTGTAATAAAAGTGCAGCTGGTACTTCGGGAGATGTTTAGGAGCCATTTGCTTTCTGAGACAGGAGGGAAAGTAGAGGGAAAGTTCTTCTGACTGAAGACAGTGTGGTTTGGGGGCAGCTTCACTTACATCGATAAACTTCATGTGCACGGTCCCTGTGTTTGGGCAGGGGGCAACTAGAGACCATGGTGGCACCTTCCATTTGGAATGACCCCCGGAGACTCACATCACACCTTGTACGCACCAGGTTCCAACACTTCTTTGTACCCAAACTGTTAACTAAAGTGTTTTTGTTGTTATTTTTGTTCTTGTTGTTTTAATCTTTTTAGTTGTTTTACAATCTGCTTGTGGTCTGAGATCTGTTTTATGGGTATCTTCAGCATGTTCAGCAGTTACTTTATGCTGTTTTTACCCCCCGACTTGTTTTAAATGGCTCCTGTTTTTATATCAATAATGTATTTATTTTTTATTTATTTCCTTTCTGTACTGCTTCTCTTCAGCTACGAGCTCAAAGGGTTTGCAGCAATAAAAAATATTGCAACAATTAGAACAGGTCAGGAACCTAAAAGGTTGAGCAGCTCATGAAATAAAATACAACTATTTATTACACAGTGCACAAAAACTTAAGATTAAAAACAACATACATAGAATGCAAATAAAAGCCCAGAATATAGTATACAGCAACAAGTGTAAGTTGTACATAAAGAAGAAGAAGAGGAGGAGGAGGAGGAGATTGGCTTTAT
>NW_015175008.1:38989-47516 GCF_001447785.1 Gekko japonicus | reverse complement strand
TCCTGGATTAGCGTCCGTGCACTTAACCACTACACCAAACTGGCTCACTAATGAATCTCAGTAATGGTTACACATATATGATAACCACAGGACCAAACGTGTTTCTGCCCAGAGGGCCTTCTTCAGTGGTCTAAATTGTACTAACACACACATAACATATAAATATAAATATAAAATATCCTTTTCAGTCCTCAAACTGAGCTCAAAAGTGTAGCTCCAAATATTAGTGATAAATCATGCCTGCATATACTGAAGAGTTCACACTCATCAGAGAAGGTAACTATGAAACACCATTCCATCTTTGGCCGTTGCTGTATTCCCAGTCTGTGTTCATGTGTAAACCAGAAATGAATCCCTTCATTTCTAGTTCTTTACACTGGTTATTATTTCAGTTATCTTCGATTTTATGAGTCAATAGTTGGAACACTGCATTTAGACTTCTTTTTTGACATTTTTATTTACTTTTAATATTTAACAGAAATCTAACACTTCAATAATGAAATTACATAAAATACAATAGAATTGATATGGCATCAGATAGTTCTATCAATTTCATCTAAGTAACAACAAACTAGAAATAACTAATCTTATATTCAACAATAATAATTGACTACACAAAAGAGTTATAAAGGTAGTATTCCTTTTGGTTGAGTGAAATGGAAGACTGAGTCATTGTTTGCAATAAATTCAATTATTGAAGACAATATTTCAATAAAACAGGAAATAAACTGGTTCAAATCAAACTGTTTTTGCTGATGTAATATTCCATAATGTATGTATCCTGTATTTTTATACCACTCTGTTATCAATGGAGATTTATTGTTCTTCCGTAATGCTGCAATAATTAGACAAGCTGCAGCACACAATAATGCTATCGGATCGTGCCATATTAGTGGTATCTCCATATTGTTCCAAAGATTCAACCACATTTTTTTCTGGCTTTAGAGGAACTGAGGGTTTTGTGGTTTTAAAAATTTGTTACTGAATTCAGCTCTAAAAGGACTGAACAAACCTACAGGACCACCAAGAGTGGAAATATGAACCTTGGTCACCACACGGTTTCCAGTGGGCTGATTGATGGTGGGGATTCATATGATGCACATTCACTGGTGTTAAGTACCATCTTGTGAGTGTTTTGCATGCCTGGATTTTGATATTAATTGATCTGGATGTCAGAGTATTAGATTGCCAAATTTTTGCCATTAGTTTGGAGACAGCATAATACAGAGAGCTTTTGACAGGATTCTACATAAGATGGTATCTTGTTGTTTGAGATGGTTTATAAAATCCTCTATATTTGAAATGGTTCCTTTATCACTACTAGGAACTGTTTTCAGTAAACTTTAAAAATCTGTCAATGGTCTAGTCAACTGTTCTTTGATCATAGATTGACTAATTAAACTTCTGATTTGAAAATATTGAAACCACAGTATCTGTACATTTAGTTTCTAAGCCAGTCTTATCTGAAACTAGGAAAAAGGTCCGTTGTGGAAATAAATGCAACGGCCTCTAGAAAGAGGCTCTGGGTGGGTGCCCCAGCCTTGGACACTCAGTGTCAATTTGCTGTGGCGACCTCAGCAGGGTATAATGACACTGAGTCCACCATTTTCTCCAGAGGAACTGATCTCTGCTACCTAAAGAACAGTTGTAATTTTGAGTGATCTCCAGCCCTCACCTGGAGATTGGAAACAATGGTTCCCCAGAAGGGAATAGTTGGTTTGGAGGGTGGAGTCTATGGCTTTGTACCTGTCCAAGGTCCCACGCCTCCTGAAACCTCACCCTCTCCAGGCTCCATCCCTCACATCTCCAGGAATTTCCCACCTGGAGTTGGCAACCCTATCTCCTGCCCAGCCAAACATCAACCTACCTTTATTTTCCCCTCACTCTTCAGCTTTCCACCCCCCACACACCTGCAGCCTCTCCCGTGCTCTGAAGCCCTGACTGCTACATCACATTGGCTTTCATATGGAGGCCACCTCAGCAGCATATAAGGATACAGAGCCCACCATTTTCTCCAGGGGAACTGATCTCTGCCATCTGCAGCAAACTGTTTAGAATGTTGGAGGCAGGACTCAGGCAAAGCAGCCAGTGGACAGGGAGACCCTCTGAATGACAGATCAGAGAGCGAACTGATTTTGGAGCGTGTGGAATGTTCTAGAGAAGTGCCACCACTATTCGGCTTTTATTTATAAGGGAGATGTCTCCATTTCTGGTTATGGCAATTAGTCTTGTAAATTGGGTTTCCCTCAATTGTTGAAATGATTGTACTTATAATCCTGGCTCAAACCAAGGCTGACCTAGAAATATGGAAAGTGGGAAAACTGAAGACAGAAGTTTGTTCCGCCATTCATCCCATATTTGAAATGAATTTGTTAGGAACATATTCTTCTCAATAGAGTTTGGCCTACCCTTTTGATTATTCCACAAAGATTATTTAGGATACATAAGCTTTGTTCTATATCAGAGGTGGCCAAACTTGTTTAACGTAAGAGCCACATAGAATAAACATCAGATTTTTGAGAGCTTCAAGACATAAACAAATATTACACACGTTTTTATTGAAAAAATATGTAGATTTGCTTTTTATTAAAATTAAATGAGAGTGCCAAAAATAAAAACAAAAGGGATAAAAACAAATATTGATAACAATATTTATTTGTCCAATGATATTTGTAGGCTTGGGGGGGGGGCTTTGAGAATGCATTTAAAATTGCTTTCTTTTTACCTCACAGGGTGTCTGTTGTGGAGAGGGGAAGGAGAAGGGAAAGCCACTCTGAGACTCCAAGTGAAGGGTGGGGTATACATCCAAACTCTCTTCTCTTCTTTTTCTCTGCTCCCCCCACGTCAAGCCTACCCAGGGAGGGGAACACTGGCTGGGGAACGGAAGACCAATCAGGGAAGAATACCTTTCCTTCGCTTCCCCAGCCACCCTGTCAGGAGCCAGAGAATATGTGTGAAACAGCCACATGTGGCTCCCGAGCTATGGTTTAGCCACCCCTGTTCTATATATACCTGCATTTAGACTTCTGATTCTATTTCTGTCACCTTTTACTTTAGTTTCTTTTCTATCTGTAGCAATTTTAACAGTTTCATCAGTCATCCATCAAGGCTCTCCAATTCTTTTGGCAACAGGAATAGTCTTAGGACATTCTTCCTTGATAATATCCCTGGTTTCAGCCCATAGTACTTCCAGTTCACATTCACTTGAACCTAGTAATGCAAATCTGTTCTTTTCATGATCTTGAAATTATTCAGGAATGTTGTTTAGGCTGGATTTTGGTGTCATTAAATATTTTGGTGTTTTTTCTTCAGCTTTATTCTGATTTTCATTGTTAACAATTCATGATCTCTACCATAATGATCTCCTGGTTTTGTTTAAGCAGAGAGAATAGAGCTTCTCCATCTTCTGCTTCCAATTATGTTACCTGTTTGATGTCTGTATTGGCCATCTGGTGAGGTCCATGTATAAAATCATCTGTCTGGTTGCCTGAAACATGTGTTCGCAATGAATGTGGTATTTTCACAGAATTCTATGAGTTGTTCTTCTGTGTCATTTCATGCTCTTAGCCCAAATTTTCCAACAATGTATTGATTCTACTTTGTTTCTCCCTTTTGGATTACAGTCTCCTATGATTATCAGCGTATCTTGCTTAGGTAAAGCTTACATCAAAACTTTCAATTTCTTCCTCATCAAGCATCTGTAGTTGCAGCATTAACTTTAATGATGATTCTGTTGATAGGCTTTCCATAAAATCTGATTTATATTGTTCAGTCAGACTTTGCATTATAGCCCCTGGGGGGAAAAGGAAGAAAGGAAGAACAAGAGATCTGTTCCATAAAATCCAAGAAATCAAAGGGGAATTTAAAGCACTGTTAGGCATGCTGAAAGATCAACAGGACAAAATAAAGAAAAGATGGGAACAATACACTGAAGAACTATACAGAAGGGATGAAAAGTTGACAGATTCCGTCAAAAAATAATCTGTTGAAGAAGAGAACATGCAATTTTAGAAAGTGAAGTGAAAGCTGTGCTGAGAGCAGTTGGGAGAAACAAATCACCAGGAATAGATGGGATATCAATAGAGCTATTTCAAGCTGCAGAAACAGAGTCAATCAAAATCTTAACAAGAATATGCCAACGAATATGGAAAACAAAACGATGGCCCATAGATTGGAAATGCTCAGTCTGCGTTCTTATTCTGAAAAACGAAGTCAAAGGCTGCAGCAGCTATCAGACCATCAGATAAATTTAGCATGTGAGTAAAGTGATGCTCAAAATCTTACAACAAAGACTGTCACCATATCTGGAATGAGAAATGTCAGATGTTCAAACTGGATTCAGAAAAAAAGGTCACTAGAGATCGCATTGCAAACTTGTGTTGGCTGCTGGATCAATCAAGAGAATTTCAGAAGAAAATCAGCTTGTGCTTAATAGACTGCAGCAATGTTTTTGGCTTTGTGGATCATGAAAAGTCTGATTATTTTGATGTGCAACCTGAACTCCGGACAAGAGGCTACTGTTTAGGACAAAATATGAAGAAACAAAATGGTTTCCAATTGACAAAGATGTTGTGCTGCTATGCTGCTATGGTAGGTGGCAAGGGGGGGGAGGCTGATGTAGAGTCTGTTGCTGTGCTGAAATCTTAACTTTCGTTTTTCCTTGCCGTGTCTTATCTGCTAGCTTAGGCCTGTGACCTTGGTACCATGCTGCTGATGCTTTCACTGGAAACGTAGACCCGTTAGCTTAGGCGGGCTTCAGCTTAATCCCTGATTGGTTCAGACCCATCAGGGGGCCCTGATTTGAAGTGTGTATATCTTCTCTTTTCACATGCAATTAGTTCTGACACAGAAGGTATGAACAGATGAACTGCCTTTACTGTACTCAATAAACTTGAACCATCGGAAGGATCATTGTTGGGAACTGACTGCTGCAGGACTCTGACACAGATAAGGATGCATTTTATCTCCCTATCGCTTAAATCTATATGCAGAACATATCATTAGGGGAGCTGAATTAGATTTAGATGAAGACAGAAGGGAAATTGTTGAAAGGGACATTAGCAGTTTGAGATATGCAGTTGATTCCACATTACTGGCAAAAATGGTGAATATTTTAAGTGATGAAGGTTAAAGCAGAAGGTGCAAAAGGAGGATTGCAGTGGAGCATCAAGAAGACAAAAAAAAATAATGAGTACTGGGGAATTATACATCTTTAATGAAGAAATTGAAACCATTCAACATTTTCTATTCCTTGGCTCTATCATCAATCAAAAAGGAGACTGCAGCCATGAAATTAGAAGGAGAATGATACTCAGAAGGTCACCCATGAAGGCCCCAGAAAAGATCCTTAAGTGTAAGGATGTGTTACTGGACACCAAGATGAAAGCAGTTTATACTATCAGCAGTTCTATAAGCTGCGGTGGCTCAAGTGGTTAAGATGCTGAACTGCAGGCTGTGGAAGGTCAGTAGTTCAGCAGTTCGAGACCCGGGTGCTGCATGGTGGAGTGAGCTCCCGTCTCTGGTCCCAGCTCCTGCCAACCTAGCAGTTCGAAAGCAAGAAATTGCAAGTAGATAAATAGGTACCACTTCGTTGGGAAGGTAACAGTGTTCCGTGCACCTTGGTATTTAGTCATGCCAGCCACATGACCACGGAAACGTCTTCGGACAGCGCTGGCTCTTTGGCTTTGAAACGGAGATGAGTACCGCAACCCTAGAGTCGGATTCGACTGGCTTTCGAGCAAGGGAAACCTTTACCTTTATTCCCAATTACTTTGTATGGGACAATGACAAAAGCTGACAGGAAGAAAGTTTATTCATTTGAAATGTGGCGTTGGATGATAGTTTTACAGGTATTGTGGACTGCAAAAAACACAAATAAGTGGGCTCTGGCTCAGACCAAGCCGAACTCTCCCTAGAAGTTAAAATGACCAAACTTGAGAAGATAAGACTCACTGGAAAAGACAACAATGCTAGAAAAAGTCGAAGGCAGAAGAAAAGAGGAAGACCCAACTTGACATGGATTAACTCAATCAAGGAAGACATGGCCTTATGTGTGCAAGCCCTGAGCAAGGCTGTCAATGATGGGATATCTTGGAGGTCATTAACTGATAGGGTCACCATAAGTCGGAAGTGACTTGACTGATGGCACTAAACATACACTCACAGACATCATTATTTGTTTCTCTAGGCAGCATTTCACTAGGTAAATTCACTCCACATGGGGCTGCCTTTGTCACAAATCCGGAAGCTACAGCTGGTGCAGAATGCTGCAGCCAGGTTGTTGGTGGGTGTCTTGGGCTGGGAGCACACCCGACCTGTGCTGAAAGTGCTGCACTGGCTGCCTATAGCATACCGGATTCGCTACAAAGTGCTGGTGCTTACCTTTAAAGCCCTACATGGCCAGGGTCCGACTTACCTGAGGGACCGCATTTCCCCATAGATTCCCCAAAGAGCACTTCGGTCGAGGTCACAACACCGGGCCCTAAGGAGGCCAAGCTTGTGGCAACAAGGGCCAGGTCTTTCTCAGTGGCAGTTCCTACCTGGTAGAATGAGCTCCCGGAGGAGATCAGGGCCCTGCGGGACCTTGTGCAGTTCCACAGGGCCTGCAAGACAGAGCTCTTCCACCAGGCTTATGAGTAGGAGCCGCCACGGCCACTGATACCACTGCTCCTTTATAGAGAGAGACCGCTGGGGGGGTTGGGCAACATCTTGCCATTACCCCAGCCTTAGAGACTGCTGGGGGGCTGGGTAACATCTTGCCATTACCCCAGCCTTCCCCCCCGCTACACAAGATGTTAGGAGTCTATATGTGCATCCGTAGAATTGATTTTAATCTTTTTAAATTTTGTATACTGTACGACTTAGTGCCCTATGTGAGCCACCCTGAGCCCGTTCGCAGGGAGGGCAGGGTATAAATGCAATAAATAAATAAATAGAAAAATTTGTAGAATATTTATGATGTAGATATTTAGAAGCTTCTTTTAGTCTTTCAGGCTCGAGTGACATATTTTAGGATTGACCAAACTGCCCAACAAATATCGTTAGTTGCTTTGAATCAGTGATGTAACTCACACATAACATTGTCCAAGGTTGCAGATAACCTGTTCCTTTTGAACAAAGATTCCACAGAAAACAGAACATGAATTCTCAGGCATCTCTGATCTTTTCTGTTTCTTACCTCTCTTCAGTAGTAATTATACCCAAATCCCCAAGCTTCTTGGCATTAGCATGTTTCCTATTTGGGTCCGTTGATCTGCCATAATTCTTCCATAAGGTCTGCAGTGACAGATGATTGGTCCAAGAGAGAGGCTTCTGGCTTGTAGAAAAGGTGTTTCTGTCATCAGTATGTGAAAGGACTTCGTTCTATAAGCTAGCCAACAAAAGTGAATATGAGTTGAAATGTTCTTTCAGTATTTCCACATGTGACTGAATTTTGTGTGTCAACTAAAATTCAACAGTGATCCAGTGTTTCCCAAATACCTGAACAAGATACCTGAAATACTTTGACACAAGCAACTGTCTGGAGGAATGCGTTCTAAGAACATAAGAGAAGCCATGTTGGATTAGGCCAGTGGCCCATCTAGTCCAATACTGGTGCCATCAGGTGACTTTTGATTGGCTTTACTAAACCTCTTGACATCGAACAAGGAATGTTAGATTAAACCTCATTAGACTAAACCTCATACAGAGATAAATTTGTTTTCTCTAAACACCTTCAAGCATGACCTACAATTTAGCTCAATTTCCCCCCTCATTGTAGTGGGCATCCTGTACAGGTCAGTTCCCCTCACTTCAGTAAATTTTACTTACAACTTACACACCCCCATCTGAAATTTAATTCTGGAAATTTTTGAAACTATATTAGAAAATACCTCTGGGTCTTGGCGGGGGGATTTTAAGGGGGAGGGACCTTGAAATATATGCAATCATTTCTTAATATTGCTTTAAGATTGCTTTAAGACCTTAAAATGCATTAGAGTTAACAGAACACTATACTGCTTGGTATATTAATGAAAAGTATAAGCAGTATTCAAATGATAATTACAAATATTCCCAGATGGAACAGCAAGCTGTGCCAATAAGAACCTAAGCACACACACACTGATACCAAAGTCGCCCCCTTGCATGTGGATACTTATTTCCGCACATCGGGGGCACCTGGGGGGGAGGGAGGTTTTCATGCAAACTTGGGGCAGTCCCCAGGTGTGCACAAAAATCTGAAAAGTTGGAAAAAATATCGGGGGGATACTTAAATCCCCCCAAAAGTAACAGAGCAGCCCCTGCGCATGTGCAGGGAACGCTCTGCGAACTGCCACACCACTGCCACAGGGGATGGGAGGGCAGGATAAGGCTTGGCTGGTGGGCGGGCAGGCGAGGGGAGAGACCAGCGAGGCCCGGTGGCTGCAAGCTGCTCAGGCCTCGGTTCAGAGCAGGGGGGAGACCGGAGCCGGGGGGGGAGACCGGTGAGGCCCGGTGGCTACAAGCCACGCAGGCCTCGCTTTGGAGACGGGGGGATAGTGGCGAGGCT
>NW_015175008.1:37009-38787 GCF_001447785.1 Gekko japonicus | reverse complement strand
CCGCGACTTTCGTGGGTCCTCTTTCTTGTATATATATATAAATATAGAAACCAACAATGTTGTGAAAATGATAAGAAGTTTGTTTTAATTATTTGAACATTAAAAACATTCCCCATACACAATACAGTCAGTGCCGGTGTTCAGGGCTGCTTTTTCTGTAGCTCACTGGCCCTCTAAAATTAATTCAATATTCAAATTTATTGATAAACCTCAATATGGTAATCTGTTCTGTTTGGAGGCAGATGGTTCGTAATACCACTGGTCTGTTCAGCTAATTTATAAACTTCATACACGGTAAATTCCCATTATAAATACAAATAAAATTAGTCACATGAAAGTTGTGACATTTCAGCAATAAATAATACACCCTTCAAAATATTGTTTTTTTAATCAGAATCAATTTCTGAAAGATCAATAGATTCTTAACTTTCATTTTTCTCTCTCTCCACAGGCTTCAAGGCACTGAAGATCTGCATGGATTAAAAGAGGTTTCTGATTCTTTCTCTTGTTTCTTGATGCGGTCAGCATATATCCAAACAGAGCCTGGCTTCTTTCACAAATTGAAGAGGGTGGGATAGACTGATTCAGTCAGGAGGACGATCATTTCCACTTGAGAGATCCCATCTCCATGTAGCCAGACTCTCTTTACTATGCCTTTGCTTTTTAATATACACCCTTCATCTATATTTACTTACTTGGTTACGTAGTTATGGGCGGAGCAATCCTGAGACATGCCTGCACTGTGCTGTGCTAGTCTATTCCCATTATAAACTATGAACTATGAACATTATAAACATTATGAATTATTATTTATTTATTATTTATTAGTTTGATTTATATCCCGCCCTCCCAAAGGCTCAGGGCGGCTCACATGCAGCAAAGCCGAGTGCAAAATTATAAACTTCATACACGGTAAATCCCCATTATAAATACAAATAAAATTAGTCACATGAAAGTTGTGACATTTCAGCAATAAATAATACACCCTTCAAAATATTGTTTTTTTAATCAGAATCAATTTCTGAAAGATCAATAGATTCTTAACTTTCATTTTTCTCTCTCTCCACAGGCTTCAAGGCACTGAAGATCTGCATGGATTAAAAGAGGTTTCTGATTCTTTCTCTTGTTTCTTGATGCGGTCAGCATATATCCAAACAGAGCCTGGTTTCTTTCACAAATTGAAGAGGGTGGGATAATCTGAATCAGTCAGGAGGACGATCATTTCCACTTGAGAGACGCCATCTCTGTGTAGCCAGACTCTCTTTACTATGCCGTTCCTTTTTAATATACACCCGTCATCTATATTTACTTACTTAGTTATGTAGTTGTGGGCAGAGCAATCCTGAGGCATACCTGCAGTGTGCTGTGTGACTATAGCAGTGCTAGTCTATTCCGATTATAAACTATGAACTATGAACATTATAAACATTATGAATTATTATTTATTTATTATTTATTAGTTTGATTTATATCCCGCCCTCCCAAAGGCTCAGGGCGGCTCACATGCAGCAAAGCCGAGTGCAAAATATAATACGACATACAATAAATAGAGCATTTAAAAATCACAATAAAACATTCCAATAATACGGTGAACATTTATAATGAACATTATAAACTTTTGAATTAGGGTGCTGGAGAAGACTCTTGAGAGTCCCTTGGACTGCAAGGAGATCAAATCAGTCAATCCTAAAAGAAATCAACCCTGACTGTTCCCTGGAAGGCCAGATAATGAAACTGAAGCTCAAATACTTTGGCCACCCAATGAGAAGGGAGCACTC
>NW_015175008.1:29166-36005 GCF_001447785.1 Gekko japonicus | reverse complement strand
GGGACGTGTTTAGGGGACGGCAGGGCAGTGGGATTCGCATTGCTGTGGTTGTCTAGCTAAGCCACAGAGAACGCCATCTTGGTTTTAAAATCTTAAAATTCTTAACATCTGGAATTGAATAGAGGAGCACTGGAAATGTTTTATGACGTTTATTTAATTGTGTGTTAACTGTTCATTGTATTTTAACATTTTATATTGTTTATTGTTATTACTTGGCAGTATGCCCTGTTAGCCGCCCTGAGCCTTCGGGGAGGGCAGGATAGAAATTCAAATAAATAAATAAATAATATAAATTAGTTAATTAGTTAGTTAATTAATTTGTTAATTTCTCAATCTCTGAAATGCAGGGCTCTGGGCGATGTACAACATTCATAAAAAAAACCCCACTTCAAGATAAAACAGTTAAAACATTAGTAACGCATTTCAAGCAACTAGAGGTTGTATACGAATTAATCCAGTCTCAGAATGCTGGCCACTTCGTGGGCAGGGGAGAGGAGGGCAAGACAGACACAGAGAGCAACAGGAGCAGGAAAGGGTGCCAGCTACGATGGAAGCCGTTGTTGTCCTCCACCAAAGGCCTAGTGGAACATCTCTTCCTTACAGGCCCTCCGGAATTGGATAAGGTCCCACAGGGCCCTGATGGTATTTGGCAGAGTTCCACCAGGTTGGGGCCAGGACTGGAAAGGTCCTGGCTTTGGTTGAGCACAGCCGGATAGCTTTAATGCTAGATACCACCAGCAATTTGTTATCTGAGGAGCATAACACTCCCAGGGACATAATGGAGGAGACTGCTCAAGGCCTTATAGGTCAATATAGGTTTATAAGATTATGCATGGGAAAGAGCAGGTAGAGAAAGAGGTACTTTTCTCCCTTTCTCACAATACAAGAACTCGTGGGCACTCCATGAAATTGCTGAGCGGTCGGGTTAGAACGGATAAAAGGAAGTCCTTCTTCACCCAAAGAGTGATTAACACATGGAATTCACTGCCACAGGAGGTGGTGGCGGCTACAAGCATGGACGGCTTCAAAAGGGAATTAGATAAGCATATGGAGCAGAGGTCCATCAGTGGATATTAGCCACAAGGTATAGATGGGGCTCTGGGGCAAGTGATGCTCTGTCATCTTGGTGCTTGGGGGGGGGGTCAACAGTGGGATGGCTTCTAATGTCCTGGCCCCACTGGTGGACGTCCTGATGGCACCTGGTATTTCTGGCCACTGTGTGATACAGAGTGTTGGACTGGATGGGCCTTTGGCCTGATCCAACATTGACATCTCTTATGTTCTTATGTTCTTATGTTAATATCAAAACCTTGACTCGGTATTCCATGGGGAGCCCATGTAGCTGGTGCAGCACTGGATGGATATGTGCTGTCCATGCCTACCCGCTCTAGAAAAAAACTGCTCTTTTTTTAAGGACAGCTCTGACAGAACGATGGCTTGCCCAAGGTCATCCAGCAGCTGCGAGTGGAGGAGTGGGGAATCAAACCCGGTTCTCCCAGATTAGAGTCCGCGCACTTAACCACTGCACCAAACTGGTTTCATGACAAGAGACCTTATGCAGTTTACAGTTCTAACTTATAAACAGAACTGAGGAGACGGGTCTCCACAAGACCAACCAACACACACAGATATTGAGGAGGGGGCAGATGGCTTTTCTGCAATGCATTCACCCCTCATAGAACCATCTGGAATCTCCAAACATTTTCTCATCGCTCCTATGGCAGTCATGTTGCGTTTGGTCCCACCCACTCCCAAGGGCAGGCATTTTGTAATTGCACCCACAACCCCATCTCAGAATTCCCAAACCACCCACGGGCTCAACAGGGTTTAGGGCTACTGTACTAAAACCTCCTTAGTGTAAATTTCAAAGATATCCAAGGACTTTTGAGGGAAGTCACTATACTTTGGATACGTTTAACACAATTCCTCTGGGAGTAGCCGCCCCTCCCAACTTTAAGCTCTCAAACTGTGCTATATAAAGGAAATTAACTCTCTCCCGCCTCCCCCCCCCCCCCCCCGTGTAATGACATGGACCATCAACTGCGACTGTCCCAAGGTCACTCAGCATGTGGCTTCATGTGGAAGAGAGGGGAATCAAACCCAGAATCAGTTGAGAGCCACTGTGGTGTAGTGGTTAAGATTCTCTTTGTGAGGACAGGGTTTTGATCCCCCACTTCACCACACGAAGCCCGCTTGGGTGACCCTGGGCCAGTCAGAGTTCTCTCAGCACTCTCTCAGCCCCATCTACTTCACAAAGTGCCTGTTGTGGGGAGAGGAAGGGAAAGTAATTATAAGCCACTTTTAGACATCTTAAGGTAGAGGGCCATGGGGTATTAAAACGGTCTCTAGTGGTGGCTCAAGTGGTCATGACGCTGAACTGCAGGCTGTGGAAGGTTGGTAGTTCAGCAGTTCAAGACCCGGATGCCGAGGCTTCCCAGAAAAACTGCCAGAGTTCCATCGACGACTGTTTGGTTTCTGATTCTGAATTCACACCCATGCTGTATGAACCTTGCGTGAATCGTGAAAGATTACATCAATGCCACGAGTGGCCACAGTGAAGACGCAGAACAGGAACGCTGGGAATTGTGATGATGTATTGTAATGACACTACATTATTTCCTGCTAAAACCATTAACCCGTGTCACTGCTCTGTCCTTTTAAATTAATGACAAACACTTTACACTCTCAGGGACTCTTCAAGGAACTGACAGCGCAAAGTAGCTAAAGCCTTATGGCATCCAGCAAGCCAAGAAGCCTGCTGCTTGTATTTGTTTGTACTAATAGGATTTACGCATATACTGCAGCCTGGGAACCGTAGTCAGTTCTGTGCATGCACCAGGAATCTGGAATGCCACTAACTGATGAATGCCCAAATGCCACCAAATGATGAGCGTTGACATCTGCAAAAGCAGTGCGTCGGCTGTAATGTGTTGGTGTCAAACAATGAATGGCCTGTCCAAAAGGACCCTGGGATGTACATAACCCAAGACAGCCAGTAAATTATGACCCTGCGTTAACAGTGGCTACCTGGCCAGCCACCATGCTGAACACCAGAACTGAACAGAATCAAAACTACTAAGAAATGCTGCTTGCTTTCAACCAGGGGTCCACAACATGGTGCTCGTGTTCACTGTGGTATCCATCGACACCCTTTCTGGCATCCACCAAGTGTTTTCAGGAAGTGGGCGGGGCCAGGTGGGGATTTTGCCCAACAAGGTTTCTGATTGACTATTGGAGATCTGATCGGCTATGCAGATTTTGTTTAAGTGCTGCTTTGGCAGCAGCTGCCATCGTAGCCTGAGGATCTGCACTGTGTTCCATATGTTAAGCCCGCTGTGGCAAACATTTTGCAGCTGGCTACGCCTCCCGTGGCAGCCATTTTGTGGCAGCCATTTTGTTGCTGCACCCAGCATGCCATGTCAGAATTCCCAATGCAAATGCAAGTAAGAAGGGGGGGGGGACTCCTGCTTTAAACTGTTGGCGGATTGTCAAAACAATCATATCAAATGTTCAGTCTGACACAAAACAGACAACTGCGATTGTGAACAAGGAGAGTTTGATTGTGGTTGCTTGTCCTGCAAAGGGTGCACATCCCTAACTACCACCAGTTCTTAGAGCATCACAGTAGGATTGGAGTCTTGGTAGAGTCAGGGAGTTCAGCCTAAGGCCGATGGGGCTCTTTAGCCACTAGTCAACAACAAACTGGACACGGAGTGAGTCCTTTGACTGTTTTATTGAGACAGATCATAAGGAGAGTCCCATCTCACTGCGAGATGGGAGAGAAGGCTCTTTGAAGACAAAGAATACAGAGTATATATAGATAAGCTGAAATCAAAGATGGTACATAATGGAAAAATACAAGTCTGGTATTGCACATGTCTATGTCACTGAGAGGAGCAGCGGTGTCTCAAGGGGTTAAGACGCTGAACTGCAGGCTGTGGAAGGTAAGTAGTTCAGCAGTTCGAGACCCGGGTGCTGCATGATGGAGTGAGCTCCCATTTCTAGTTCCAGCTCCTGCCAACCTAGCAGTTCGAAAGCAAGAAATTGCAAGTAGATAAATAGGTACCACTTTGGTGGGAAGGTAACAGCGTTCCGTGCACCTTGGTGTTTAGTCATGTCGGCCACATGACCACGGAAACATCTTCGAACAGCGCTGGCTCTTCGGCTTTGAAACGGAGATGATCACCGCAACCCTAGAGTCAGATTCGACTGGCTTTCGAGCAAGGGAACCTTTACCTTTATGTTACTGAGCAGAAATGGGATGTTACAGCTACTTGAAAATCCATCTTTCTCAACAGTAGGGGGAAAGTTGCTGCCAATGGCTTGCACTCCATACTGAAGCTACATTGTGTGCTGCAGAATGACCCTGGCTCTGAAGCAAACACATTGACAGCTGCCTTCAGCAAACCTTAGTGGTACACAGAACCCTTCCTGACTCCATGGCTGATGGACAGATGTTCACAATAAGTGTCCAGTGTTCAAAAAGAGCTCAGGTCAGGCACAGATCCATCATCCATCAAGACGGGCTGGTGGGGAAATGAATACATAGCTGAGATGTCTGATCCCCCCCCCCCGCCCAGTAGCTTTCTCCCTCCCCTCCTCTTTCTCATTCACAAACTCTGCGGATCTCCTTTAGCGGTAATTTTTCCTTGCTAGATTCTCTCTGCTGGTTAGAAATTTAGACAAGCGTTTCTGCTGGCAAAGGGCAACACCTTAGACTCAACTGAGGTACAAGGGAAATATTATAGGATTCCTGCAGATTAACTCAAATGCCCTTATTGTGCAGATCATGTCGATTCCATAGTTCATATTGTTTTAGTATGTCCCCAAAACAATATGGCACAAAACAAATACATTATTCCTTGGATAAAACAGCTAACAACACTTCCTGCGAAGTGGACACTGCACTATCTGCTATCAAGTAGAGTGTGGATTCAATTTCTTGAGTGTCATGGAAGCATGTAGTAGGGGTTACAGTCAATGTTCCCTCTAAGCTGTGGAGTCCTGTGAGCAAAAATTCCACTTTGTGAGCCACTGGCATCAAAGTTGTGAGCAAGTGATTTGGCTACTGCATAAATTAGTTTGCTCTGGAGCCATCCTTCCTGAGCTAAGATAAAAATGTGTGAGCCGGAGGCTAAAAAAACCGTGAGCTAGCTCACACTAACTCAGCTAAGAGGGAACACTGGTTACAGTGTCTAACTAGGATCTGGGAAATGCAGGTTTGAATTGCCGTGGGGCCAGTCACACTCCTTCAGCCTAACCTACCTCATAAGGCCTTTGCTGTGAGGATCAAAGGAAGGTGGAAAGACAGATGCATGCCACTTTGGGTCTGAAGGAGGAGAAATGCAGGGCATCCATGTCTAAATCTATCTAAATAAATGAATGCAACAAAAGGGGAGGGGGAAAGGCATTGTCCCCCAGAGAGCAAAACTGCGTAATGGCACAAAGAAAGAAAAGGGGCCTGCCTACCTAAGGGACCGCCTTTCCCCATATACCTGCCAGACAGCACTGAGGTCAGGGCTGCAAAATCGCCGGTCTCTCTCTGGTCCAAAAGACATCAGACTGGCTGTCACCAGAGCTAGGCCTTCTCAGTGGTGGCTCCACACTGGTGGAATGAGCTCCCGGAAGACATCAGGGCCCTGCGGGACCTTTTACAGTTCCGCAGGGCCCATAAAATGGAGCTCTCCCACCAGGCTTTTGACTAGGAGCCACCACTGATGAATGAGCACTGATGAATAAGCACTAAGAACAACTATGGATGCTGGCCTGGTTACACTGGATCACTGTAGAGCATCCAGTATCTATATCGATCTGCCCTTTACTTGTATATTGTTTTATGTGGAATTTTATGGTATTGCATTTATGCACTGCGTTTTATTGCATTTTAACTTGTTGTATGCCGCCTTGAGTCTGCCTGTGCAGGCAAGGCGGGATATAAATCAAAAATAATAAATAAACAAATAAAAGTGTGTATGGTGCTCAAAATTTTGCCCAAACAGATTAGACTTGCCATCCTTCAGGAAATTGTGTAAGCTTTGTCAGTCTGGGCAACCATTTGGAAACAAAAGAGGGAAGAGAGGGGTTGCCAGGTTATCCTCCCCCCCCCGGCCACCAGCAGGGGATCATTTTATTTTATTTATTTATTTAAATTTCTACCCCGCCCTCCCCACGAATGGGCTCAGGGCAGCTAACGAACAAGGGCACCATGTGCCAATACATAAAACTGAATAAAACAAGATAAAACAGAATAAATATCAAAATTGCATAAAGTGCTCAATGCTGTTGCCCTTAAATTAAGACAAGATGGTGTCCAGTAGATCAGGGGCTCGGGTTTCCAGCTCCAAGTTGGGAAACTCCTTGAGATTTGTGGGTGGAGACTGGGGAGGACAGAGACCTCAAAAGGGTGCGATGCCATACAACCCACCTTCCAAAGCATCCATTTTTTCCAGGAGAACTGATCTCTGTAGTCTGGTGATGAGCCCTAATTCTGGGAGATCCCCAGGCCCCACCTGAAGGCTGGCATCCCTAGGAGACATTATGTTGGAAGCTATGACTTGGCTGAAGATGAACCCTTCAGAATTCAGAGGCTCTTTTGGAGAACGGAGTGAAGAATTTGTGGCATTGTTGTATAGAAAAATTGTTTTCTGCTTCTATATTCACATGCCTTCTCCTGTGATGTCTTTTGGTAACATGCTGTTTCTTGTTTCCTGTTGCAAGCCAAATGGTGAGGCCACATGGCCTCGCCATGCCATAAACCCACATTCTTTCACACTTTCATGCCAAAAGCCAGACCTCATGGCTACACTCTCTGGCCCACTTGCGACCAGTCATGTACACAA
>NW_015175008.1:15616-28744 GCF_001447785.1 Gekko japonicus | reverse complement strand
CTAAAGAGCTCCTGCACCTCTTTTTCCACAAAATGACCCCTGCATTTTCTCCAGGGGAACTGATATCTGTAGGCTGGAGATGAACTGCAATTCTGGGGGAATCCTCAGGTCCTAGCTTAGGAATGCCAGCCTCCAGGTGGGACCTGGTTTGGATTTATACTTCTTTGCTTTTAGATGGGTTTAATGCTGCCAATTGTTTTATTTCTCATGTCAAACTGGTAATAGTTTCAAGTATTTCAGCCGCCTTGAACCATGAGGAAAAGGGAAGGGGGATAGAAACGTTTTAGTAAGTAAGTAAATAAATAAATAAATAAATGGCATCTCCTTTTTGTCACTATAATATTGATGTTTAAATTAATTTATTAATTAATTTATTTATTTAATCAGATTTCTACCTCGCCCTTCCAGCCAAAGCCAGCTCAGGTTTATGGTTGATGGATGATGGTGGTTGTTTTATGAATGCTTCCTAGTTAACGATGGGTTTTATTTTTAGACACTTGGGGGAGTCATTGATTAAAAATGCAGGGTATAAATGAAGGGCTGTGTGGTGTAGTGGTTAACGATGCTCCCTCTAAGCTGTGGAGTCTTGTGAGCAAAAATTTGACTTTGTGAGCTACTGGCATTAAAGTTGTGAGGGAGCGATATGGCTCCTGCAGTTTGCTCTGGAGCCCTCCTTCCTGAGCTAAGACAAAAAATGTGTGAACTAGAGGCTAAAGACTATGAGCTAGCTGGCATTCACTCAGCTTAGAGGGAACACTGGTGGTTAAGTGTGTCAAACTAAGATCTGGGGGACCCAGGTTTACATCCCTACTCTGGAAGCTTGCTAGGTGAACTTTGGCTGGTCACGGGCTCTCAGCCTAATCTACCTCACAGGGCTGTTATGAGGATAAAATGGAGGGATGATGCAAGCTCTTGCAGGTCCCCACTGGGGAGAAATTTAGTGTACAAACAAAGCAAATAAAGGTATACTCTGAAGTCTTTATTATCAAGTTCTGCTATATTCTGGGCAAACCATTACACCTTTTCCCCCTCAAGAGAACCATTAAAAAAAAAAAAACTCAGTATGCCCTGAACATTGTACAAGCTTCTTTGGGTCTGGTGAAATAAAGCATGGGTCCCCAACCTTTTGTCAGCTAGGCCGCTGTCATAGCTGGTGGAGGGGGAAGAAGCCGATGGATAGTCTGTAATGGAATCTTACCTTTCGTTTCTTCCTGTCTCATCTTATCTGCTAGCTTAGGCCGGTGACCTTGGTACCTTGCTGCTGCTTTCGCTGGGAATGCAAACCCATTAGCTTAGGAGGGCTTTAGCTTATTCCCTGATTTGCTCAGACCCATCAGGGTGTGCACAGATGACCTTCCTTTAGGTAAAGGTAAGGTTCCCTTGCTCGAAAGCCAGTCGAATCCGACTCTAGGGTTGTGGTGCTCGTCTCCGTTTCAAAGCCGAAGAGCCAGCGCTGTCCGAAGATGTTTCCGTGGTCATGTGGCCGGCATGACTAAACACCAAAGCGCACAGAACGCTGTTACCTTCCCACCGAAGTGGTACCTATTTATCTACTTGCAATTTCTTGCTTTCGAACTGCTAGGTTGGCAGAAGCTGGAACTAGAGATGGGAGCTCACGCCGTCATGCAGCACCCAGGTCTCAAACTGTTGAACTACTGACCTTCCACAGCCTGCAGTTCAGCGTCTTAACCACTTGAGCCACCGCAGCTCCGATTTTCCGACCTTCCTTTACTGTCTCGATAAACTTGAACCTTTCTGAAGGAAGGTTGCTGAGAACTGATTGCTGCGGGACGCTGACACCTTTTTGAGCCTACGAGCACCTTTGAAATTTTGATAAAGTGTGGTGAGTTTAGCCCCAAAATGGCTGCCATAACATGAATGCTGCAGGAGGCAGAGCGAGCCACAAAATGGCTGCCACAGCTTACCTTCAGTCACACAGTGAAGAGCTTTGTGCTGGGGTGGCAGCTGCTGCCAAAGCCATACTTCTAAAAAATTCTATCAGATGCCTTGCTGGGCAAAAGATCCACCTATCCCCATCCATTTTCCAAAAACACTTGGCAGGCAACTGTCAGCAAGCTGCCAATATGCCTTTAATGTATGTATTGGGCCTGTCTGCATCCCTTTCTCCCCCTCGCTTGTCAACAACCTCTATTGCCATGGTAACAGTAGTATTCTCTGGTGCGCATGTCCACCTTCACCCCCATGCGCTCATCTCCTCCACTGCATTCCTTTCCATGTACGCTAGCTTTGCTTTGATGGTGTGTTATCAACCCAAGGCCACAGGTGGTGTGCAGCAAGAGGCTTTTGCTTAGTCTGTAATGAATATGTAGTGTGGGAATAGTCTAATTGTTTAACTGTAGGGAACCGTTGCTTCTCAGGGTTAGGGCGCGCTGGGCGCCTTCTAGGCGGGAGCAAGAATCATACCTATTGTCTACTGTAATTATTTATTTTTATTTTTTTTATTAAATTTTATTTTCATTATAAAATAGGATACATAAAAGTTCAGAATAATGACAATAATGGCAAACTTGTATCAAGGTAGGTAACATCAAAAATCAGAAAAAATACAATTGCTTGTTTCAAAAAATAGAAGACTATACTTTCCACTCTAAGATCAAGGAGTAGAGCAAAGATCAACAAACTTTTGGCATAAGGGTGCTAACTAAGTATCCAGTATATGTACAACTAGCAAATCAGCTATATTTTTGCTGCCAATGTTGGGAGATGGTTTACATCCATTCCCTAAACTGCTGCCAAGAGGAGGGTAAGAAATCTTCTGTTGCTAAGAATTCCAATATAGGCTCCCATTTTTCCATTACATGTTTTTCTATGGGTTTTTGGGTTAATCTATTAAGTTTGTTGGTAACTGAGTCCATAAGGAATTGGTCCCACAACTTTTGATACCAGAGACCCAATGGGCTACTGTAATTATGAACTTGCTTTAACCTATCTGTTAAACGCTCAAATCGTTATTCTGAACAGAGAATCTGTTCCAGTGCTTCATGGTTTCAATAAAGTAAAACCTTCCTGCAAGTGTGTACTTCACTGCCTGCTGTGGAGTCTGACAGCAACATGAAAGGGCATTGGTGGGCACATTGGCGCCCCTGAGCACCACACCGAGGACTCCTGGAATAAACTGTATTTATTGTTAATTGTACTAGCAGTCTAATCATTGGACTAATCATTGCTGCTGAAGAGAACTGCCATTCGGCGTGGTGTTAAGCGCTTTACATCTCCATCAGAGGCACAGAGTCAAAGGCTGGGCCAGGTAAGCTGATGGGAACAGAGCTCCCGCCTGCCCGGCAACTCCGATGGTGGGCGGGGGCTGTTTTGCCACCCTGAAGAATGGGGCGCTATGCATCCTGATGTGGCAAGGTGCGGAGCTGGCCGTTTCAAAGGGCAAGGCTCCACTCCCGCCTTGACAGTTGCTCCACGTGTTCACCCACCCTCCTACCCTGTTTTTAGTGTAGCTGGTTGCCAACGGGGCTGGGTAGGAATTTTTCGCTTCCACCCAGATTGGCTGAATAGGTGGGGGGTGTTTTCACCTACCTTACCCTGAGGGCAGTGGACTGAGGGGATGTTTGGGGTGGACGATGTTTAAATAGGTTGGTCACTTGGCAGGTTTGTGCAAGCAAGAATACTGAACTGGTTAGCACCTCACGGCATATCCTGTTAGGGGACAGGGGGTCATCAGGAACTGCCTTTGGATTCCAGGGTCCTGGGTGGGGAATGGTGATCACCTCCTGTAGGAACCTCTTAGGGCAGGCTCCTCCCTACAAGGTGGAAAGGCTTCAGTGGTAGGTGCTCCTAGGAGGCAACCAGTTTGCTGGGCTGCTGGTCACGAGACAGAGAGTTGGCTCATGACCAGAGCTGGGTGACCCACCCTTCAAGGGCAAGGGGGTTGGTCAGGGAGTGATGCCTGTCTTGCCTGTTCCATGCTTGCTTAGTTGTTATTGCTGCAATGTTCTGTTAAATAGTTAATAAAGTGGCCCTTGTTTTATTCCAAAACGTTGTCTGTCTCGAGAGCCAGTTTGGTGTAGTGTTTAAGTGCACGGACTCTAATCTGGGAGAACCGGGTTTGATTCCCCACTCCTCCACTTGCACCTGGCTGGATGACCTTGGGAAAGCCATAGTTCTGATAATGAGCTGTCCTTGAAAAAGAGCAGTTTCTGTCAGAGCTCTCTCAGCCCGACCTACCTCACAGGGTGTCTGTTGTAGAGAGGGGAAGGGGAAGGCGTTTGTAAGCCACTCTGAGACACCTTTGTGTAGTGAAGGGCAGGGTATAAATCCAATCTCCTCCTCCTCCTCCTGCTCCTCCTCCTCTTCTTCTCATTATTCTGGCTGGGGGGGGCAAATGTCCCCATTGAATGAAAGACACCAGAAATTATGAAAACAGATTACTAAAGCCTTTAGTTTAACACAAAAATGCAGCACTCTTGTCGATACAACTACAGCTATTTGCCAAGCTCCTCTGCTATAAAATGTTTATTTACAGATAAGGATTTTTTTCATTACTCTTTCAGAAAGCTCCTGCTTCACTGATACCCTTCAAATGAGATGCTAATGCCAGCGTTACAATGATGAATTAAGGTGTGATAAAGTATTGATCATTTAGTCTGTGACAGTTTGTTTGGGTTTTTTTGCTGTTTCTGATGGCCTACTGCTCCTTTTTCTCCATATGGGGCTGGTGAGAGGTTGTGCAGTATATACTGCTATAGCTAGTGCACTGTATGTTATTCCTACCCCACGAATTTCTTTGTAATATTTGCTGTCTGATGTATCTTAATGATATCAATGTCTATACAGTGTTTCACTTGTATACCTTTTAAAAATTCAATTAAAAGTTGGGGGAATAATAGAAAGGCTTGATCCTGTCCATGTTTAATTTGGGAGCAGATGCCATTGGTTTCAGTAGGACTTAGAGTCCAATCAGACGGGCAGTTTAATCCACTGTTGCCCCGCCTCAAATTAAGCCAGGTTATTTTGTGGCATTGAAGCGTGCTAAAACGGGTGAGCCCATTGGCCATTTTTTTTAGAAGTTTGCCCTTAGGAGCATGCCCAGAAGCACTCAGCATGCTGGGATATGGAGTTCATGGGGCTGTCGGCCATTTTCTTTTTAAATTAAGTCCCCAGAGCAATCACACAAGTGGTGAAGAGAGTGCTGGGAAATGGAGACAACTGCTGTCCTCCCTCTAATCTTTTCTATTTACCCCTTCCCCAAATGATATTAAAAAGCTGCAGAACAGGGGTGTCTTTCTTTGAGAGTTTTTTAAAAGAAAACAAGGTTTTGAACAGCCCCCTGGTGGGGGGGAGGTGCGTATATACAGTTGCTAACTGGGGGGGGGATGGTGGCCAGAAAACAAGAGCACAGTGAGACCTGCCTGATGGGATGACTGTGCAACAGAGTGACCAGACGACAGGTAATCCATTTTTGAAGCAGCTCAGACCAACAGGACAGGACTTTATCAGGTATCAAGAAAAACACAGGGAAAGGGGAGGGGGGAATGGAACTCAAATGTGTGAGTCACCACAGACAGATGTTGCTGCCTGGTCATGCACTTTAAATCCATAATGGAAAAGCAAGGGGAACAGATCAAATTGCCCATGTGAACGCAGCCTGAGATGTAGCCTGTTCTCCATGGAGTCTTTCTCCAATGGAAGTTGCTCCTCCTTCAACAGAAGAACCACTTAAGTTGGAGTTGGATGCCTTAGGATGGAGGGGTGTTTTGAGCTTTGCTCAGTGGAGTGGTAAGATAGGATCCACCCCAGTTACTAGAAGATTGCCTAAGAATGCTACCTAGGTGTGTGTGAACAGTGATCGAAGACTTCCTTGGTCACAGTTCACCCAAGTCCTAAGTTCCTTGGCCCACAGTTCACCCACAGTTCACCTAAGTCCTATACCCATTGACTTCAATGAACTTAGAACTCTGCTTAGGATTGTCTATAGTTGGCCTTGGGCAAATCCTATGTCTCAGCCTCACCCTTAATCTGTACGGCCCATGGAACAGAAGCATTAATGGGGAACTATGGGATGGGGCTTTATTCATTTTCTCCTCTGGGCTAGTCAGACAAATGGTGCAGTAGAAGACCATCTCTGTCTGTTCTCTAGTATTTCCTGCAGTCTTCTTGGAGGATCCCAGAATATTTCATGTAAGTTTGACATGGTATGCCTAGTTTGACTCACATCAGAGTTCCCTACCGTGAGAGAGCCAGTGTGATGTACTGCCCATCCGCTTCATTGGAAGTCCTTGAGTTCTAGTCTTTTGACATAGGGAGAAAAAAACTTACTTGTCAACTCTCTCCACCCCGTGCATAATTTTATAAGCCCCTATCAGGTCCCTCCTTAGTCATCTCTTTTCTAAGCCAACACATCCCAGACTCTTCAGCCTTTCCTCATAGGGAAGGTGCTCCAACCCCCTAACCACCTTGGTTGCCCTCCTTGGTACTTCCACGATCTTTCATGGTGAACCTGGAGTTGAGACAGTGAAAAGAGCTTTGGGTCCATTTGAAAAGAGAAGGTAAAGGCCGAAGAAGTGTGGGTAGGTCAGTGGGTGGAACTCTTAGCAGTCTGCCACTTTGGAGACACCAACATCCTTACATATGCAAATGCATGTTATTTGCAAACTGTATTAGTCAGGGATCCACTGTTTACAGTGAATTATTTGGAATGCTTGTCAATCCTAAAAAAAATAAATCCTGACTGTTCCCTGGAAGGCCAGATACTGAAGCTGAAGCTCAAATACTTTGGCCACCCAATGAAAAGGGAGCACTCACTGGAGAAGACCCTGATGCTGAGAAAGATTGAAGGTCAAAGAAGACGGGGACGGCAAAGGATGAGATAGTTAGACAGTGTTACTGACGCAACAAACATGAAATTAAGTAAACTCCGGAGCACGACAGGAGGGCCTGGCGTGATGTGGTCCATGGGGTTGCGAAGAGTCAGACTCGACTGTGCAACTGAATAACACTAACCTTTGGAATACTATCAAAGAGTATAAACAAGAAAGTAATTCGAATGCTTAGGGTAAAATAACTTTCTCGCCTAGTCATAAACATTTTAGAGGGAATTAAAAGGTATGATAAAACAACAAAATAAAGTTGCCTGGGTTATAGGTAAGCAATCAATTGAAGAATTTACCTAATCAATTACTCCGTTTAACTGGTTAGTATGTTAAAGTTAAGTAAATGTAAACACTACTAAAACCTCAGGATAATGCTCTTTAAGTTGCCAAAGAAAGTATAAGGTAATTTACATTTTTTTAAGCTAGAAACGTCAGACTCGACTGTGCAACTGAATAACACCAACATTTGGAATACTAACATAGAGTATAAACAAGAAAGTAATTTGAATGCTTAGGGTAAAATAACTTTCTTGCCTAGTCATAAACATTTTAGAGGGAATTAAAAGGTATGATAAAACAACAAAATAAAGTTGCCTGGGTTATAGGTAAGCAATCAATTGAAGAATTTACCTAATCAATTACTCCGTTTAACTGGTTAGTATGTTAAAGTTAAGTAAATGTAAACACTACTAAAACCTCAGGATAATGCTCTTTAAGTTGCCAAAGAAAGTATAAGGTAATTTACATTTTTTTAAGCTAGAAACCTACCCCTCACAGATAGAAGTCCCCCTTTGATACCTTTTTGCTGATTCCATAATGCATTACACACCTACCCAATGACCTTCCCCTAAATGTGCCCTTAACTTGCAATGCACCCCCCATTGACTAATGAACGAAAGGAGGCAAATCAATTATAGGATGCAAGACTTGAGCGCTTTGACAAGACAGCCCTGTGTGTGGATCCCATCAAGAGACTGCTGTAGATGTTGTATCGTGCAAGGAACAAAACGGTCTTGTGGATCCAGCCTTACAAGCAGGAGTGAAGGTAATTTAAATTTCTTACTGGGACCGTCTTATCCATTGTATGATTCCCTGCTGATCATTCCCCTCTCTGCCTTACAACACCAACCCTGAGAGATGGGTTAGGGCCAGAGAAAGTGTCTAAGGCCGTGATCACGCTCACAATTAGCCCCACCATAGGTGCGAATGCTGGGTGGATTTAAAGGGTGCTATCAGACGTGAACATCTGGGAAGCACCCCACCCCCATCAGCAATCCGTTTTGCTCCACTGCAGATGCAAAGTAAAAAGACACTGGGGAAAATCCAGTAGTAAATGGGTTGCGACGGGGAAAAAAAGAACACAAACCCCTCACCTGCGGCTGCATCTGATCATGCGGTGGCGGGCTGCCCCTGCAGCTTCAAAGAACTGTGTGACTGCACAACTGCGGGTCAAATTCCTCCGGAGGGAATAGCCTTGGTCCCCCCCCCAGTTTATCTGGCACGTGTGACCGCAACCTGACCCAAAGTTTTGCAGCCGGCTTCCATGGCAGCACGGGGATTTGGAGCCTTCCACATTCTCTTCCAATACAGTAACCACTACATCATGCTGGCTCTCTTCAAAGTCTGGAGGCATAGAATAGGAGGCCCCACTTTTCCCCAGTGCTCCATCCCTGCTTACTTCACTCCTGCTTGCAGAGATATCAAGTTCAGAGATGCTCGTGTCTTCCAGACCAAGCCCTGATCTGTTTTTTTCATGCTGCCAGGATGCCTCAATTCATAGTGTGATCAGGGCAATAGTCCCAGACTGCTTGTTTTCATGTGGAACTTCTCCATGTGTCTTGTATTTTCCTTAACAGACTAGGGAGGGAATTGTGCTTGCAATGTTGCACTGCAGCAATGGGGCAATTTAACACCCCACTGGTCCCCATAGGCTTAGCCGGTTACTGCCTCCAAATCCAACTGGTGAATTGTGCCTTGCCTACTAGGGATGGGCATGAACTGGCTCGCGAACTAAGGTTTGCCATGAATTTTGGTTGGTTTGCGAAGCCATGTTTGTGAACTGAAGAGCTGCCATGAACTTCCACACATTTTCATGCTTTTCGTAGTGGTTGATGGAGGTTCATGAAGAACAGAAAGCAGGGATTTAAATGGTTTGGAGCCTTTTAAACTCCTGCATTCTGATCTTCATGAAAAACAGCTCAGACGTTTGGTTTACACTGGAGGCAGGGTTAGTGTAGTGGTTAAGAGTGGCAGACTCTAATCTGGAGAAGTGGGTTTGATTCTGCACTCCTTCACATGAAGCCAGCCGGATGACCTTGGGTCAATCAGAACTCTCTCAGCCCCACCTACCTCACAGGGTGCCTGTTGTGGGAAGCTGATTGTAAGCTGCTCCTACACTCCTTCAGGTAGTGAAAAATGGGGTATAAAAACAACTCTTCTTCTTCTAAATGGCTTGGAGCCATTTAAACCCCAGATTTCTGCTCCATGCAAAAAGTGGAGGGGAGCAGAAAGGGGGGGTTAAATGGCTCCAAGCCAGTTCACCCCATGCTTTCTGCCTGCTGTGGCTTTTGGTGGTGAGCAGAAAGCTAGGGGAGATGGCTTAGAATCATTTAAACCCCTGCTTTCTGCTCCCCATCACTTCTTGTGGGGAACAGAAAGCAGGGGTATAAAGTTTAAATGGCTCACAAACCTATATGAACTGGCTTGGTTTGTGAACCATCGTATGGATTCATGATTCAGTTTGTGGTTCAGCCACGAACCACAAACCAAAATACAAATATGCAGTCCGTGCCCATCCCTATTGACTACTTGTTTGTCCTTTTGGTTGATTTGCTGCTTCTCCACATTGGACAGCTTGTTTTGATTGACCATGCTGCCCTTCCTTCCCTTTCTGAATGACAGTTAGTAGTTAAAGACTTTGGCATAGCTGTGATCATGGCCAATTGCAGGGCAAAGGGAATATTGCTGTGGAGGTTCTTCAAAGCATCCTGGCACCGATCCTGTTCTGCTCATCAACAAAGAATTTTGCTGTGCTTATGCTCCATTCATTGTTACTGTGTACCAGTTTTGTTCATAGAAAGGGTGTGTGTTATCAAGGGGCTCAGGTGTATTATAAGGAAAATTCCCTGAGGCAGAAAGGCTTGTTTGGGGCCTTCTGCTTGTTTGGGGCCTTCTAAGCTGTGGAGTCTTATGAGCAAAAATCCTACTTTGTGAGCTACTGGCATTAAAGTTGTGAGCAAGCGATTTGGCTACTGCATGAATTAGTTTGGTCTGGAGCCACATCCTTCCTGAGCTCAGACAGAAATGTTTGAGCCGGAGGCTAAAAAACTGTGAGCTAGCTCACACTAACTCAGCTTAGAGGGAATACTGCTTCTAATTGGCCATGGCCATTCATTCAGCACACACAGGGTCTACTGCTAGCCCACTGGAATGGTTGCATATATTTTTAAAGAAATCACTGCTCACCAATGCTCCCTCTAAGCTGTGGAGTCCTGTGAAGAAAAATTCTACTCTGTGATCCAGTGGCATTAAAGATGTGAGTGAGTGTAACATGCTTGCTTATAGGGTTTTACCTTTAAACACTCATTGAGTACATAAACTTGGTAGTTTTCTGATGCCACCGGGAATTCCAATTCTCTCTCTGCTGGTAGTATGACCTAGGGTCTGGGCACTTCAGAGGACTATGTGGCCCTGAGGAAGAACTGTACTGATTGCTGGGAAGTTTTTAAAACAAAAATTGATTTATTTAATAAATAACAAAATAGGTTTCTGGTTATTTTGAACTGTTATTGGGGGGGAAAAGGAACTTGTGAATATAACTGTCAAAACGTGGTGTTACAAACAGTCACTTAGACTTCCAATCTCTTCCTCTCTCATAGCCACACTGGCTAAGCACTTTGTCTTGGGCACACGAGATAAAACATTTGTCTAACCACAGAGTTTAGACACAACTTGTTTCTTTGCCATATAGACTCTCTCACCAAACTTTTAGAGTCACATGGACTCTCTTCAAAGCTCTTCCACACTTTCCTCTCAAAAGACACACACACACCAAAACATGGAATCATTACAGTGAGCGATTTGGCTGCTGCCTAAATTAGTTTGTTCTGGAGTCATCCTTCCTGAGCTAAGACAAAAATCTGTGAGCCAGAAGCTAAAAAAAACTGTGAGCTAGCTCACACTAACTCAGCTTAGAGGGAACACTGCTGCTCACTCCACTACAATGCAAAATGCCGAGGTGAGCCAAGAACTGCAAAATGACAGAGGGGGGAATGAAAGCAAGCCATTTCGGGGGGGGGAATACGTTGCAGAAACAGCGAGAGAGGGGTTAACATAGAAAAACCAGGACCACAAAGGATTGATAATGAAGATGTGTGGGAATGGGGGGGAGATAACAAAGGGAAATGAAACTGGAACATCAACTCTGTCTGGAAGAGAACCCCATTGATATTTTCATAGTACACAATGGCAAGGCAAGAAAAATGTTTATCTGATATAATGCAGTAAGTAGGATTGTTATAAAAACCATGTCAACCTGTGTTCAAGAATAATCAATTTAATGCAGGCTAACTACTGGGATCATGTTGTTGTTGTTTTTTTAAGTAGTTCTTGACTGCCTGTCCCTGCTTATTTGTGCATCCTGGCCAGAAAGCTAGTGGGCTGCTCAGTGACAGAACGTACACAATTGAAACATATATATGGCAGCGACAAAATAAATGAAGGGCAGACAACGCCACTAGCCATCTTGTAGGTGTTAGCTAGTAGTACACTTGCAGTGAATGTCAGCCTGACTTTACTGGAGGCAGGCCCTGGCATTTCTATTTACGATCATATTTCACCGTGAACTGATAATACAGAGCACAAGGGGCAAACACTTTGTTACGTAGGTCAGAGGACTGACTCATTATAAACTGAAGGATTAGAGGCCAGGACAAGTGCACAGAGAGAAGACCTCAGGCCAATGACGTCTTCCTTCCTTGCACTCCTCATTTCTTACCCAACTGTATATATATATATTACCCAATATATATATATTAACATGGCATGCACGCTCAGCCTGTTAAGCCATGACAACACCATTGGCAAGCAAACCAGAATGTGATCGAGTTCAGCGGATCTTCAAATGGGCTCAGCGAAAGGCGTTCCGATCTATATTTTTTAGCTGGAGAATGAATCCAGGACATCATGTTTGTATATTCAGAGGAAGCTAGCGCTTAGGTTCCATCAACTACTTAGTTTGTGTTTTTGCTGCATTAGAATAACACAGCCGGCCTACTAGAATTTGTATCACTCTAGCGAGACCAAGAAACAGCACAAAGCAGAGGTGTACAAGCTTAAGGCCCAATCTGCATTTGCTCTGTAAAGCAGTTTCATTCTGCTGCAACACCAGCTTTCTTTGCCTTCCATTTGGCTCAGTATAAAAAGCTTGCCGTCTGCCTCGGGACAGTGGGAAAGCACGAGAGGGGGGGAGGTGCAGCCTCCGAGGGGCGCCGGCAAGGCGGTGCACTCTACTGCACTGTGAGGAGGCAACGGCACCTGTGACCCCCCCAGAAGGTAAAGGGGGGAGCTGGTGGAGGGTGAGGTGGGGGGCAGGAAAGATGGAATGAACTGGGTAGAAAACACAAAACACCCAGCGGTTGCCAGGCAGGGCATTCTGGGGACTGCCCCAAGAAATAACAAATGGTTCAGGGGTGGGTGTGCTTCCACCCACCCCCCAAATACGATTGCAGGAAAATGTCCCCTGGCTGCTTTTAAACACAGATTACTGGATTTTCAGCTAACCAGTTTCCTTTGTGACAATTTGTGTATCTCCTTAGAAAAGATGGGGGGGGGGATTTGACTCCAGTTGTCTTCTTATCGCTCACAGTGGCTTGAGGGAGGGAAGGAGCAATTAAACCACCATAAAACTAAATCCAAATAACACAGTGGGACACCGTAGTGAACTCAGAGTCACCACTAAATGGCCATAACATGATGCAGACAGCTGATGCTGAGATGAAACAGTAGGAGAGCAGATGCAGCATGAAATGCAGACAGGAATTTGTGAGATGATGTGAGATCATTGGCACAGTGGTGGGAAAGACCAATGCAGATTGGACCTGAGTTTTGGGCTGCCTGTTCTCTCCTTGCCACTGGCAGGGTATGGGGGGTAGGGTTGCCAGATCCAGGCTGGGGAACTCCTGGAGACTGACAGAGCCCATGGAGGACAGGGACCTCAGTGGAATACAATACTATGATGACCTACCCCCTTTCCCTCCCTCAGAGGCAAAATTTCCCCTCAGTTTTT
>NW_015175008.1:7851-12672 GCF_001447785.1 Gekko japonicus | reverse complement strand
CAGTCAGGGGTGGGGAGAGACAGGGAGGAAGCAACTTACCCTCTTCTCCCGCCTCCTCCTGGCTGAGTGAGGGCCGGAAGCGGGGCGGCCGGAAGAAGGGGACGGGGCTTCGTCATGTGCCCCCCGTACCTCACCCGGGGGAACTGCGTTCCCCCGCGATCCCCCCCGAAATGACCTCTGAGTGGATCCCATTTAGTTCTATTGGCCCAAGTAAACAAGAGATTGTGATTGAAAATCCAGGTGATGTTGGGTTACTAGCCTGTCTCTTACTTTGGGGTCATCACGGTCGGGGGCCAGACTGAGACCCTCCTCCAATGATATTGGCCCAAGTAAACAAGAGATTGTGATTGAAAATCCAGGTGATGTTGGGTTACTAGCCTGTCTCTTACTTTGGGGTCATCACGGTCGGGGGCCAGACTGAGACCCTCCTCCAATGATTTACTCTCTCTCATACTAGAGATTATTAGCTATTCTACACCATTGTAGGTGGTCCTTCAGACAGAAAAATAAGCAGAAGACAGATCGCTGCTCTAGAAAGCTTAAGTGAATGGCTGTCACTTAATTCCTGTGAGAAAAATAAAGCATTGCCTATAAAACACAGGAGAGTTGTGGGGTTTTTTGGGGGGAGACCTAACCTTCAGTCCTGACATTGAATGACTGAGCTTTGAAAACATGCCGTCTTCCAGTAGAGCCGCATGAT
Source organism: Gekko japonicus (assembly GCF_001447785.1). Taxonomy (NCBI): domain Eukaryota; kingdom Metazoa; phylum Chordata; class Lepidosauria; order Squamata; family Gekkonidae; genus Gekko; species Gekko japonicus. The sequence goes on along the minus strand of NW_015175008.1, from coordinate 11,972 downwards.
ATACACACGGATACCAATCCAATGGATGGAACCATGAATCAGCTTTGTTTTCACAACTTTGATTCACATGGACTCCTCTTGTTTTTGTCACAGGTGAAAATATGTATGTCCTTTTTATGACACGTGGTTTCTTTCCTTAACATTGCCACAAGGGGTGGGGGACAACAGGCTTCTGACTGAGTGAGATCTGTTAGTCGCAGCCGATGCCAAAATTCAAAAAAATGAGAAGTCCCCTCCTTATAGTCCTCATTGTTTTGGACAACACTGGCCCCGGTCACACGAGTGGGAAAATCCGCACTGGAAGGGAGGCATTTTAGAGGCGGAGCTAAAAGAAGCGTGGGAGCCCGATCTTACGGTCCCCCACGGCTCTGTCCTCAGACCGTCGGCAGCCGATCACACCAGGAAGGCAACAGCGTAGTCCCAGCGAGGTAACATGGCAGTACTGCATTACTGTGCATGTGCGGGTGGCAGACAGCTGCTGGATGCCACGGGCTTGTGACTGACCCAAGGTCATCCAGCCAGGTGCAAGTGGAGGAGTGGGGAATCAAACCCGGTTCTCCCAGATTAGAGTCCGCGCACTTAACCACGACACCAAACTGGCTCTGAAGGGAGACCACAGAGAGCATGGAGGCTCCTGAACACAGCAGTTTCCAGAGCAGACTGCGCATCCCCTCCCTTCAGAGCTGTGTGGGGTTAATTTGCTTCAGGGCAAAAGAGGAATTTGTTGGTATCGTGTCAGATTCTCTGAAAGAGGTTGTCTTTTTCACCTGCTTCACTTGGTCTTTGTTTGGGGAGGGGCTCTTGAAATTTAGGCCTGAGTCCTTAGCTAAATTAGGCCAGGTAGACTACGTATTTTATGAACTAGTTTGGATCAGCAGGGCTATTTTTGGGCAGGAACGCACAGGAATGGAGTTCCGGCTGGCTTCATAGTTAGACACGCCCACTACAGCCAAAACCTCTGCGTGGGTGGCTACAGAGGGAAAACCTGGAGAGCAACCCCCCCACGTGACTCTGAGGCAGGGGGGCCTGGAAGGATTAGGGAGGCATTTAAATGCCTCCCCGTGCCTTCCCTGGCCTGTCCAAGGGCCGGCTTGCCTGGGCTCCATGCAGCTGCGGGGCACCCAGGCAAGCCAAGAGAAAGCATGGGGTGTGGCCTAATATGTGAATGAGCTGTGCTGTCAGGGGTGTGGCCTATTATGCTACTGAGTTACTGCTGGGCTTTTTCTACAAAAAAAGCCCTGTATCAGTAAGTGCCTCAAAAGATTTATGGATGCGGAGAAGTAACCAAGCTAGACACTATTGGCTGACCATTCCAAGACTCCTTTCGAACAATCTCTTTACAGTCTGTTTTAGCAGCAGCTGCCGGTTGCTGACAGATTTTTGGTAGAACAAAGTTTGAGTCCAGTGCCACCTGTAAGACCAACAAAGTTTTATTCAAAGTATAAGCTTTCATGTGCACTACACACTTCTTCAGTAACTTCCATTTCAATGCATCTGACAAAGTGCGCATGCACACAAAAGCTTATAACTTGAATGAAACTTTGGTGGTCTTAAAGGTGCCTGACTGGACTCAAACTTTGCTCTGCTGCTTCAGAGCAACATGGCTACCCACTTGGATTTTCTGGTGTCATTTCAGACACAACCATTTTAGCTCCTAGCTGCTAATGGGTTTTATTTACCTTTCCATACACAATCGCTTGTGTCCCATTGGCAAAGGGGGGCTGAGGCATTTTGAATGGAAACTGCTCTCTCCTGTTTTCACCTCTTCTTCATGCTTCTGAATCACGGCAGTCTTCAGTTTAAAATGTCTGCAGAACTTCCAAAAGTGCTGCCCCCCTGCCCTTTTCCACGGCGTGGTCTTTCTCAGTATTTTTAAAAAAATGGTTTAATGGAACCATTGAGATGCCTATTTTGACCTAGTGCTCAGCTTAAAACGTTTTTTTAAAAAAAAAATGCAAGGAAGACTGTGCCAAGGATAAGGGTGAGAGATAAAAAAAATGCTGCCATTTGAAATGGCCAGAGCACTTTAGAGACAGCTTGGAAACAGATTAAAATACGTGGTATGAAACCCCCATCCCTTGTCTCGTTTGGCTCGAGTTGGGCCAACAGCATATAACATCTGATTCAGAACGGTAATTTGAAAGGGACCCAACATGAACATCATACCAACCTGGCCTTAATAGTAACATCGCCACCAGCTGGAAGATTAAAAGCCTGGCAGGAGCCTGAAGTCAGGCGGCCACTCAAACGATGACAGAATGTCGCCATTTTGTATTATAATCAGGGGTCATTTCCTGCATTTCCTCTGGCAGTAAAGAGCCCAGACGGTTGGCATATGCAACAAGCCCCACCCCCTGCTCCCAGCAGCCCCAGGTCACAAGGAGCAAGAAGCAGCCAGGTAGGTTGCAGAGCCCCCCCCCCGATAGCAATTAAAAACAGTCCAGTGGCACCTTTAAGGCCAAGGTTTATTCAGGTACAAGTTCTCCCTCCTCTTTGAGGGCAGATCTGCCCTCAATAGCTAGCAATCCAAAATAGTCCAGTGGAGCCTGAGCAGTGGGTGTTGCCTTCTGACACACTTCCAGTGATGTCAGGGGGTGTGACATATGCAAATGAGTTATGCTAATCAGCTCCTGCACCTCTTTTTCCATGAAATGACCCCTGATTATAGTGAAGTGCTGTGTAACTATGATTTTAGATTGTGTTCTTAAACTGATGTTGTTTTGTATATATTGGAGTTTTTAATGTTCACATTTATATTTATGTTGTAAGCCGCCCTGAGCCCGCCTCAGTGGGGAGGGCGGGATATAAATTTGACAAAATAAGGAGAAGGGTCTGGCGAGGAAATTCTCTGAGTTCAACTCCAGCTTGGGAGATTCCTGGAGATTTGGAAATGACAGCGCGCGGGGTAGGGAGGGAACTCAGTGGGAATGTGATGCCACCCTCCATAGACGCCATTTTCTCTTGGGGAACTGATCTCTGTAGTCTAGAGATTAGTCATAATTCTGGGAGAACCCCAGGATGAACCTGAAGGCTGGAAGCCCTGGCGTTGAGCACCATCACTTGGACCTGCATGAGGATCAACACACGGCGGATGGCATTGGCGAGAAACATCTCTTGGCACTGGGTAACACAAGATACGGTGATGGTACCAAGCCAAACTTGGCGCCGGGGTGTATCTGCCTAAACATTGGCAAACGTGTTGGAAAGGAACAACAAGAAACAACTGTGAGCTGAATTACTCGCAAAGGTATATCCGAAAGGAGACTTCAACAAAGTGAAATGCACATGTAATCAGAAATGAATCTATACATATCATCCATCATGGGAAAATACAGACATCCACAGGATCCATAGAGTAGATATCCAACACAGTGTTTCAGACTTCTGGGCCTTCCTCAGGAACAAAGAACAACTACAGGAAGTCTCATTCCAATTTCTTTACAGGACAAGACTATTCAGTTTCTTTATGGGCCAGGTCTCCTATGCATTAATGTGCACCTCTCAAGGTTGCTTCTATGTAAACAGGACCAAACATGTCTCAGAGCAGAGGTCATTTCGGGGGGGAACGCAGGGGAACACAGTTCCCCCGGGTGAGGTGCAGGGGGGCGGGGCACATGACGAAGCCCCGCCCCCTGCTTCCGGCCACCCCGCTTCCAGCCCTCATTCAGCCAGGAGGAGGCAGGAGAAGAGGGAGGGTAAGTTGCTTCCCCCCCGCCTCTCCCCACCCCTGCCTGCCTGGGGCCAGGGATGGCCTTGGCGGGGCTTCCTCACACTCCCGCTGGCTTGCAGGTCCACCGCCGGGCCCCTGATGTCAGGGGGTGTGGCATAGGCTAATGAGTTATGCTAATGAGTTCCCCTAGCTCTTTTTCTACGAAATGACCCCTGTCTCAGAGTATCCAGAGTATCCAGCCTACTAGGATTGCTTTATGAAACAACATTCATAAACTTCCTGTAGTTGTTCTTTGTTCCTGAGGAAGGACCAGAAGTCTGAAACACTGCATACTACCTAGGAAAAGTGTTGGACATCTATTCTGGACTTTGTTTTTTTCCTTCTATGGACCCTGTGGACGTCTGTATTTTCCCATGATGGATGATATGTATAGATTCATTTCTGATTACAT
>NW_015175008.1:7533-7782 GCF_001447785.1 Gekko japonicus | reverse complement strand
TGTTTTTTGTTGTTCCTTGCTATTTTTTTGCTGTGTGCTGTACTGTTTGCTGTGGGTTGAAACTTGTTGGAAAGCCATTCAGGAGCTCAAATTAATAACCGAAAAACTGAACTTAAAGTTGTGTTTCTGCAGTTAGCTTAATCTTCGTTTAACCCCAAGACATTGTCTGCCATTGCTATTTGGGCTATAGGTCCATTATTGTGTGGTTTTGTAGTGTGCAACATGAATGTGGCATCACCATAGAGAGAA
>NW_015175008.1:7231-7423 GCF_001447785.1 Gekko japonicus | reverse complement strand
CAGAACTCAATGGCTGGATAAGAAATCCACTTCCTTTACATTCCCTCTTTCTTCTTCATTCCTTCCCTTCAGCTCCTGATCTCTTCTTTCTTCATCCTGACCCTACCTCAGATGCTGTGTATCATTATCATGCCTGCTCTTGAGCTTCCAGAGATGTCTAGTCCTGCATGTTTTGGGAGGGGGGGAGAAGGA
>NW_015175008.1:0-2913 GCF_001447785.1 Gekko japonicus | reverse complement strand
CAAACAAGCAAACCCAGTGTTTTAAATTTCTGGGCTGCATCCACACAGCAATGATTCTCCAAGGTTGCTTTCATTACCCCTGGATTCACATGATCAGCTGAGCAATGAGTTCCCAACCCCACCCTGCTCAAGCTGTTTTATAGCTCTTCTATCCCTTTTCTTTCCAGGCAATCTGGACAAAAAAACTGCCTGCAGCTTTCCTTAAACATTTCAGCAATGAAAAGGGCTCGAAATTTACTTTAAAAAAGAAGAAGCTGGGAATTCAGAGGAAATAATAAGTCATGTGATTGTGTTACTGTGTGATAGCACAATAGCAATGACCTTTTAAAAAAAGAAGAAGCTCTTTGGCACAATGGGAAAAATAGTAGATGGGAGGGGTTGGTGGAAGGAAAACGGTGCCTACATTGGCAGAACCTTCTAAAACATGTTTGTTTTGCATTGAATACATTTACCTATTTCCTTATTCAAGATCAGCGAAGTTTTGTTTAATAGTCTGCATAATTACCGCTTGCCTAACGCGACAGTAAAATAGTAGATGGGAGGGGTTGGTGGAAGGAAAACGGTGCCTACATTGGCAGAACCTTCTAAAACATGTTTGTTTTGCATTGAATACATTTACCTATTTCCTTATTCAAGATCAGCGAAGTTTTGTTTAATAGTCTGCATAATTACCGCTTGCCTAAAGCGACAGATATGCTTTGCATAAGGCCTAAATGGGTGACCCTGGGAAGATCCCTGTCTTACCTTTTCTTCTCCTTCTGGAGGTCTAAAAACACAAATGGTTAACAGTAGAACTCAAGAATACAGATTCTGATATCCTGCCCTCCAACTTTTGGCCAGGACCTCCAGATCACTCTGATTTTATCCCTGACCTTTAAATTCCTAATTCCTCTTTACTAACCCAGTGATCAAGAAGAGACCATGAAACCCTCTTGGCTCCTATCCAATTCTGGTATCTCAGCTGTTGGACAATGACCATTGCCATTCCTGAACATTTCGTACAAAACCGATCTGTCCATTGGGAATTTTCATGATTTTGGGGCAGGGCCTTCAGTCCTAGCGTACTCGATAGGAGTTTCCTCTCTAAGGTGGTTAAAGGAGAAGCCCATCACTTGTTGATAGCAAGGTCTGCAGTTCTCCATTCCAGAGACTCCTCCGAGCCTTTTCCATCACCACGTAACCAAAGGTTCAGCTCTCCTGCTGGCAAATTTAATTTCCCAGGACCCACATTTATAATTTCCAGCGATGAAACCGAAGCTGGTCACCAGTCAGGCATTTGTGCAAAAAAAAAATTTGGCTTTTTAAACAACACAGGGATTGCCTTATTGCAGCAGAATGGAGATTTATTTCTCCAGGTACGTTGTCTTCCAGAAGAGTCGATGCACCAGCGAAACACAGATAGGACCTCAGGGAACCATGTCCATGGAAAATGCCTTCTATCTACAGAGAACAATGTGTGTGCAATAACAACCCAAACATGGAAGCGTTCCATCTCTTGTCGGCATCCAGCTGTGTTGTGAGTACAGGGGCATATAAACCCCCTAGTCCCTTGAGGCATCTTCAGAAATCTGCTGCTAGCAACTATAAATAAAAGGAAAATAACATATTTTTTTTCTCTCCCTGCTGTAAACAATTCACAACTATGAGCGGATGGTTAATATTTGGCTTCTGATTCACCCTCTTTTGATTTGCAACATATTAATCCGAATTAAAACAGTTCTTCATGCTTTCCTTCTAGCTTACGTCTCCCCGTCCCCGGCAGCATTGCAAGCATGATTTCAAACATTTATAACGTTTATAATTTCAAACGTTTATAATGTTAGCTCTTCTTACCTTGCTGAATTTTGGAAATTTTACTATTTGGCCATTGTAATTTATTTTTTCTTGTTTTATATTGCTGGCTAATCGCTGTTACAATAAATTGCAAGCATGATTTCAAACATGGAGATACACAATATACACAATAAATAATGTGACTCAGTACAGACAAGTAGTGCAGTACAGACAGTTAGCGTATACTCTTCTGCCGGTGCTCCGTGTAACTTGGGAAAACATTTCATCTTTCCGTGGCCCTGCTGCCAGCTTCCTTTGCTTTTTGAATATTCCCAGAGCACACCATCCTGCTAATTCCATCTAAGTGTAGCCCAACAAATGCCTTGAGAAGCTCTGTCACTATTGCTGCATTGCCATTGTGGCCAGGAAATAGAGGTCCTCGAGGCATTTGTGATCGACAGTAACCTGGTGTGCATTTCCCATAATGCCAACAACTCTGCCAAAGCGTGTCTGATTAGCAGAATTTTACATTTGGCGGAAAGGGAATCCTTGACTCTTTAAGGTTGCCCACTCTGGGATATCTGAAGATTTTGCAGTGGTGCTTGGGGAGGCAGAGTTTGGGAAGTGGAGGAACCAAAACATGGTACGATGCCATAGGGTCCACCTTCTGAAGTGGCCATGTTCTCCAGGGGAAATAATTTTGGTCCTCTGGAGATCAATTGTAGTAGTGGGAGATCTCCATGTGCTACCTGGAGGTTGGCAACCCTAGAGGGATGGCATTCCATCAACGGATGATGCAGTTCAAACAATAGGTTTGTCAGCCTCCAGGTGGGGCCTGGGGATCTCCCGCTTTTACAACTGATCTCCCTCCAGCTGACAAAGAGATCAGCTTCCCTGGAGAAAATGGCTGCTTTGAAGGGTGGACTCTATGGTTTGCGTTTGCCCCAGGCTGAGCCCCCCCCCCTCCCCAGCCCCCGCCATTTCCCGGATCCATCCCCAAAGTCTCCAGGTATTTTCCAACCCAGACCTGGCAACCCTACAAAACAAGGAGTTGAATATTAAAGGCTGGTGTCTCTGCCCTCCCTCCTGGCTTTAAGATTAATAATCTCCCAAAGCCTGTCTTGCTAAAACCCCTTCTTC